>NW_026912252.1:0-10715 GCF_963662255.1 Cinclus cinclus | reverse complement strand
TGTGGTTCAGTCCAATTCTCCCCCCACCCCGTGTGGTTCAGTCCAATCCCCCCCCAGACCCTGTGTAGTTCTGTCCAACTCTCCCCCTGATCTCACGTGGTTCAGTCCATTCAGCTGCTCACTTGAACATTTCCCCCCCCACCATTGGCTCATTATCGTTCGTTCCAGCCCCTTCCTGCCCCCGCTTTTTCCACGTGGTTTAGTCCATTCATCCGATTGGCTGGAGACGATTCCCTCCCTCCCTCCCCTATTGACTCATCGTGGTTCGTTCCACTCACCTCCCCCTCCCCCCATTGTTCACGTGATTCTGGCCCTCTGAGCGCCCCCTCTCCTTTAGCTCCAAATGGTCCGGTCCCCCCGTTACACCCGAGGAGTCATCACCGTGCGCGGGACTCTGACGTCACCAAAAGGCGCAGCATCGCGCCGCCGTGACGCCATCACCCCGCGTCCACCTCAGGCGGCTCCGGTGCCGTTCCGGGGCTCGGAGCCCCCCGAGATTCCTCCCCCACCCCCTCATGAGCCGCCGCCGCCGCCGCCTCGGGGACACCGAGAGCGTCCTCGTGGCCAAGCGGCGCCGCCCGGAGCTACCGGGGGAGGGAGCGCGCCCCGACGGTACCGGAAACACCGGGGGTGGCGCGGCCCGGTGCGGGGGGGGGGTCCCGAGGGGGAGGTTGGGGGGTGCGAGGGCGGCGGTGCCCGCGTTTTGGGGGGTCCCGGGTGTGTCTGTGTGTGTGTGGGGGGGGGGGGAAGGTCCCGGGGAGACAGGTCCGGGATTTTTGGGGGTCCCGGGGATCCCACGCCGCCCCGCCGCCCCCAGGCAGCCCCGCGGCGGTGGAGGCCGCTCTCCAGGCCGTGACCGCGCTCTTCCCCCGCCGCCTCTTCGGGGACGCGCTGCCGCCGCTCGTGCTCCGCCATCAGCTCTACGACGTGGTGCGGGACCGGACCGCCGTGGACCGGCACCTGGTGAGCGCCGCGGGACCGGGACCCCACCGGGAACCTCCCCCCGGGACCCGCGCTGACCCCGCGCTCTCCCCAGAACCGGCTCCGGGATGAAGGGCGCGTCCGGCTGCTGCACCTGGGGCTGGGCTCCGACGCGCTGGGGGTCGTCAGCCTGGAGCTGTACCGGGAGAAGGTACCGGGGACGGCTCGGGAAAGGGGCTCGGGAAAGGGGCGCGGGACCCCCGGTGACCTCTCCCCGTGCTCCCCCAGGCGCTGGCGGCCGTGGCCGGCACCCCCCGGGAGGGGCTGGTGCGGCGCTTCCTGGACGCGGCCGTGGCGGCGAGCCCCGAGCTGAGCTTCGAGCAGGGCCGGATGCAGGAACTCGGCTTTGGGGACCGGGATGTGACGTACGGGGACACGGGGACAGCCGGGGGGGGGGGGGGTGGGGGACGGGACTGGGGACATCCCAGGGTGGGACTTAAGGGGTCCTTGAGGAGGTTGGGAACGCCCGAGGTGGGACTGAGGCATCCCTGAGGGTGCTGGTGAATCCCTAAAGTGAATTTGAGTTCCTGGGGTGGGCTCCCCACCCCTGAGCTGGCGCTGGGGCACCCCCAGGGGCTGCAGCCCCCCCTGATTTGGGCCCAGACCCCTCGGGTGGGGGTCCCCGGGGGTGTCCCAGCCCCCCCCTCCCCCCCCCCCCCGCCCTGTGTCCCCAGGCAGTTGGTGGCCGCGGGGCTGCTGACGGTCCGTGACGCCGGGAGCTGGTGGCTGGCGGTGCCGGGCATCGGGAGATTCGTGCGGGCGCTGCTGCGCGGTGAGTGCGGACCCCCGGCCCGGGGGGACACCCCCAGACCCCCGGCGGTGACCCCCGGCCGTGACCCCGCTGTCCCCAGGCCGCCAGGCGTTGCTGGCCCTGGTGCGTCGCTCCCGGCACCGCGAGGTTCCCCTGCGGGATCTGCAGGGGGGAAAAACCCCCCCGGGTGCCCGTCTGGGGGTCCCGTTCCTGCTGCACGACCTGCTGGGGGCAGAGCAGCTGCAGAGGTACGGAGTGACCGCTGAGTGACCCCCCCGGTGGCCGCCGAGTGTCCCCCGGTGGCCGCTGAGTGACCCCCGCTGACCTCTGACCCCTCTGGCCCCGCAGTGTCCCCACCGCCGCGGGTCCCTTGCTACGTTTGGCCGATTCCTGACCGGACCTTTTCCCTTCCTGAAGATTTCCCCCCCCCCCCCGAATTTTTTTGGACGAAGGGGGCGTGGTCGATTCTAACCCCTCCCATTTGCAAATTACCTGCCTCAGCCCCGCCCCCCGCAGGCCGGGGGTGTCTCCGCGTTTTTGGGTGGGGCGAAGCCAAGTGCAATAAAAAATAAAAACAATAAAATCGTTCGTTTTCAAAAAACAAAAAAACCCGCCTCTCTTTTCATTTCCGGACCCCACCCTGCTCAGGCGTTACCGCTTTAAGGCCGCCCCTTCCCCGCCGTTGCCGCTTTAAACGCAGGCCCCGCCCCCTCCCGTAACGCTCAGCGCGCGGCGCTTCCGGTGCCGCTTAAAGGGGCCGCGATGGTCGCGGCGCTGCCGCCGCTGCTTCTGTTCGCTGTCGGCGCCGCCGCGCGTTGGGTCGCGACCCCCGACACGGTACCGGGGAGGGACCCCGCGGGTCACCCCCGCCATCCCCCGGGCCCGGAAATGTCTCCAGGCACCGTTGGGGGTTTCCGTTAGGGCCTCCTCTCACCCTCCCAGGCCCAAACCGGTGACACCCCCATAGGGACCCCTCCCCACCAAGGCACCCCCCCCCCCCCCCAGTCCTTCCCCAGTCTCCCCAGCGCCCACCCGAGCCGTGTCCCACAGGTGCACCCGCGGCTCGTTCGGGAGCAGGTGCTGTGGCTGAGCGGGGAGGGTCGCGGGGGGGTTCACACGTTCCGGGTGCCGCTCTTGGTCGCCACGGCCGGGGGGACCCTGCTGGCCTGCGCCGAGGGCAGGAAACGCTCGGCAGCCGATGTGGGAGCCAAAATCATCGCGTGCCGCCGCTCCCCCGACCGAGGTGGGGCTGGGGAGGGGGTCTGGGGGTCCCCAGAGTCATTGATGGCTGTGGGGTTGTGGGGAGGGGTCTGGGGGTCCCCAGAGTCATTGATGGCTGTGGGGCTGGGGAGGGGTCTGGGGGTCCCCAGAGTCATTGATGGCTGTGGGGTTGTGGGGAGGGGTCTGGGGGGTCTGGGGGTCCCCAGAGTCACTGATGGCTGTGGGGTTGTGGGGAGGGGTCTGGGGGGTCTGGGGGTCCCCAGAGTCATTGATGGCTGTGGGGTTGTGGGGAGTCCCTGGGTGGGATCTGAAGGGTCCTTGGTGGTCCCGTGGTGGCTGTGGGGGTTGGGGGGGGGGTGGTCACCTCTCAGAGTGTCCCCCCACCCCATTCGTGTCCCCCTCCCCCCTGCAGGTGCCACCTGGGGTCCCACGCAGGTGGTGGCCGATGACGGCTGGGAGGGGGATGGGCTCAACCTGGGGGCGCTGGCGGTAGCCGGGGGCGAGGAGATTCTGCTGCTGTTCGCCCGCTGCGCCCACCCCCCCCAGGCCTGCGGACCCCCCACCACCCTCCTGCTGCGCTCCCCCGACGGGGGCCGCTCCTGGGGACCCCCCCAAAACCTTTCCTCTGTCGTGGGAGGGGAGGTGTTCGCCCCCGGACCCGGCTCCGGTATCCAGGTACGGGGACAGGAGGAATTTGGGGAGGTTTTTTTGTTTGTTTGTTTGTTTTTTGGTTTTTTTTTTTTGGGGGGGGGGGGTTGGGGGGATGCCGGAGGGGTCTGAGCCCCTCCCTCTCTGTGCCCCCCACCCCCAGAAACAGCGGGAACCGTTCCGGGGTCGCCTCGTGTTCTGCGGGCACGGGACCCTGGAACGGGACGGGGTCTCGCTGCTGCTCAGCGACGACGGCGGCCGGAGCTGGCACCGGGGGGGGGTCCTGCCCTCCATCCCCTTCGGAGCCCCCCGGAGACCCCACGACTTCACCCCCGACGAGTGCCAGGTGGGTTCGGGGGGTGCCCGGGGGGTCCTCTCCCCGTTTCTGGGGGTTCAGACCTGATCTGGTTCTCCCCCTCCCCATTTTATGGGGTCCATTTCTGACCCGGTTCTCCCCCTCCCCATTTTTTGGGGTCCATTTCTGACCCGCTTCTCCCCCTCCCCATTTTTTCGGGGTCCATTTCTGACCCGGTTCTCCCCCTCCCCATTTTTCAGGGTCCATTTCTGACCCGCTTCTCCCCCTCCCCATTTTTCGGGGTCCATTTCTGACCCGGTTCTCCCCCTTCCCCATTTTTTGGGGGTCCATTTCTGACCCGGTTCTCCCCCTCCCCATTTTTCAGGGTCCATTTCTGACCCGCTTCTCCCCCTCCCCATTTTTCGGGGTCCATTTCTGACCCGGTTCTCCCCCTCCCCATTTTTTGGGGGTCCATTTCTGACCCGGTTCTCCCCCTCCCCAGCCCTACGAGCTGCCCGACGGTTCCATTGCCGTGAGTATCCGGAACCAGAACCAGTACCGGTGCCGGTGCCGGATGCTGGCCCGGAGCTGGGACGGGGGGGAGACGCTGCCCCCCTCCGCTGTCACCTTGGACCCCTCCCTGCCCGACCCCGCGGTGGCCGCCGGGGCCTTGGCGAGTCACGGGCTGGTGCTGTTCAGTAACCCGGCCCACGAGAGCGAGCGTGAGGACACGGGGACAGGGGGACATCGGGGGGGGGGGGGACAGGGGGACATCGGGGGGGGACAGGGGGACATCGGGGGGGGGGGACGGGGGGACATCGGGGGGGGGACAGGGGGACATCGGGGGGGGGACAGGGGGACATCGGGGGCGTGGGACAGGGGGACATCGGGGGGGGGCAGGGGGACATGGGGGGGGGCGTGGGACAGGGGGACATCGGGGGGGGACAGGGGGACATCGGGGGGGCATTGGGACATGGGGTCATGGGGACGTGGGGACATCGCGGGGGGGGCAGGGGGACATCGGGGGGGGGGACAGGGGGACATCGGGGGGGGACAGGGGGACATCGGGGGGGACGTGGGGACATCGGGGGGGGACACAGGGACATTGGGACACGGGGTCATGGCGACGTGGGGACATCGGGGGGGGACAGGGGGACGTGGGGACATGGGGGGGACATGGGGACATCGGGGGGGCATTGGGACATGGGGTCATGGGGGGAACATGGGGACCCAGGGGACACGGGGCGGAGCATGGGGCGTGCGGGGGGGGGTGGAAACACGAGGGCAGATTTTTGGGGGGGCTGTGGTGTCTGGAGAGACCCAGGGGTGGACATTGGGGTGCAGGGGGTCCGAGCTGTCCTGGGGTGTCCCAGCCATGGGGGGAGGGGTTGGGTCCCGGTTTGGGGGTGAAGGGGGCTGCAGGGGCGTGGTCGCGGAGTGGGCGTGGTCTGCAGGGGCGTGTCCCAAGCGGCCCCGCCCCCAGGCGTGAACCTGACCCTGCGCTGGAGCTTCGACAACGGCACCACATGGTGGGGGCGGGGCCTGCGCGTGTGGGCGGGGCCCAGCGGGTACTCGGCCCTGGCGGCCTCGCCTCCCGACGATCAGGGCTACGCCCCTTTGCTCTACGTCATCTACGAGAAGGGGCGGAGCCTCTCCACCGAGAGCGTCTCATTGGCCACCATCAGCCTGGCGGGCGACCTCTGACCCCGCCCCGCGGGCGCGCAATAAAGCGATTGGTTCAGGTCCGAGTGTCGTCATCTCTGGGGGCGTGGCCAGGCGGCGGCGGGAACCGTCGCCATAGCGACGCGGGGGGGGCGGGGTTTCTGCAGGGGCTTTAGCTCCGCGCGCGCCCTCCCTGAGGACCCCGCAGCGGGGCTGCCCACGCGGTGCCTGAGCAGAGTTTCGTAGGCGGCGGGGCCGGTGCGGAGGGCGGCGGGAGGCGGGCGAGGCGCGGCGGGAGGTTCGGGGAGCGACGGGAGCCGCGCCGGGGCGGAGGGGGCGGCGGCGGAGCCGCGCGCGGGGCCGGGCGCGCTCAGGCGATCGCCGGGGGCAGCCCCGGGCCGTGGGCAGGACCCGCCGGCGCGCGCGCGGGGCCGGACCGGAAGTGACGCTCAGCCCCGCCCCTCTCGGTCGCCGCGGTCGCAGCGTTCGGGGTGAGTTGGGCCCGGCCGGCGCCGCATCCGCCGCCATCGCCGCCTCCGCCGCGCATCGCTCCTTCCTCCCGCGCCCTCCCGCCCGCCCCGCGCCCCCCGCGTCCCTCAGAGCGCCCCGGGGCCGCCGCCGCCGCTCCGAGGCCGCGGCCGGAGCCGCCGCCGTTGTGCGCTCCAAGATGGCGGCGCCGGCGGGCGGCGGGGATTGGGCGGGAACGGAGCGCGCGCGGGCGGGGCCGGGGGGGGTCCGGGACCCTCCCGGTGAAGGGGGGGGGGGATGGGGGGCGCGATGGCGGCTCCGGTAGGGGTGGGGGTCGCCGGTGATCCGGGATTGCTCGCCGCGCACGGGGGTGGGGGGGGTCCCGGTGCTCCGGTGGCCGCTCGGTCACTGCTGGCCCTCGGCACATCTTCCGGGGGTCTCGGGCCACTGGTGCTCACTCGGTGCTGGTCACGTTCTCTGGGGGGGGGGGGGGGGAGGGGGTCGGGTCGGTGGTCCCGGAGTCCCTCCCCGCCCCCCTCACCCTGCCTGAAGCCCCTTGGGGGTGATGTCGGCGGCCACGGGGCCGGGCAGTAGCCCCCGCGGTGGTGTCGGTGGCCCCGCGGGTTGTCGGTAGCCCCGTGGTTGATACCAGTAGCCCCACGCATTGTCAGCGGTCCCGGGGCAGTTGGTGGCTTCATGTCGGACATCGCTAACCCCGCGGGCAATGAGCAGTCCTGTGGGCGCTCAAGTAGCCTCGTGTCCAATATCAGTAGCCCCACAGGCAGTCGGTAGCCCCATACCCGCCATCGGTAGCCCCGTGGGCAGTCCGCAGTCCCGCGGGAGGTCAGTAACCCCGAACCCAACATCAGCAGCCCTGCGGCTGATACCGCCACCCCACGCCCAACACCGGTAACCCCACGGGAGGCCACCGGCCTCGTGGCTATCGGTAGCCCCTGTCCCGCAGCCGCGGTCATGGCGGAGAACGACGTGGACAACGAGCTGCTGGACTACGAGGATGACGAGGTGGAGAACGCGGCCGGGGCGGACGGCGCCGAGGCGGCCCCCAAGAAGGACGTGAAGGGCTCCTACGTGTCCATCCACAGCTCGGGCTTCCGCGACTTCCTGCTCAAACCCGAGCTGCTGAGGGCCATCGTGGACTGCGGCTTCGAGCACCCCTCCGAAGGTAGCCACGGGTTGGAGGGGGGGGGGGGTCCTGGTGGGGTTTGGGGGGGTCCTAGAGGGGATTTGGGGGGTTCTCGGGGGGCTGCGGCTTTGAGCAGCTCTCTGAAGGTGGCCATGAGAGGGGTTTGGGGGGCTCTTGGGGAGTTTTGGGGGGTCCTGGTGGGCTCTGGGGGGTTTTCGGGGGGCTATGGCTTCGAGAACCTCCCTGAAGGTGGCCATGAGAGGGGTCCTGAGAGGGTTTTGGGGGGGTCCTGAGGGGGTTTTGGGGGGGTCCTGGGGAGGTTTTGGGGGGTCCTGGAGGAGTTTGGGGGATCCTGGTGAGGTTTTGGGGGGTCCTGGAGGAGTTTGGGGGGTCCTGGTGAGGTTTTGGGGGGTCCTGGAGGAGTTTGGGGGGTCCTGGTGAGGTTTTGGGGGGTCCTGGAGTGGTTTTGGGGGGTCCTGGTGAGGTTTTGGGGGGTCCTGGAGGGGTTTTGGGGGGTCCTGGAGTGGTTTTGGGGGGTCCTGGTGAGGATTTGGGGGGTCCTGGGGAGGGCTGTGGCTTCAAGCCCTTCTCCAAAGGTATCCATAGAGGAGTTTGGGGGGGTTTTGTGTAATTTGGGGAGGGGGCAGGTGGCGTTTTGGGCGGGATTGGAAGCTCTGGGACGCTCTGTGATATTTTGGGGGTCTCCGATCACCCCCTGACCCCTCTCGCGTTTCCCTTTTCCTCCCCCAGTGCAGCACGAGTGCATCCCCCAGGCCATCCTGGGCATGGACGTGCTGTGCCAGGCCAAGTCCGGCATGGGCAAAACGGCCGTGTTCGTGCTGGCCACCCTGCAGCAACTGGAACCAGTCACCGGCCAGGTGTGGGGCAACTGGGAGCACTGGGAGCACTGGGAGCACTGGGGGAACTGGGAGCACTGGGGGAACTGGGGAGGGGGGCACAGGGGTGGGCAAACACGGCCGTGTTCGTGCTGGCCACCCTGCAGCAACTGGAACCAGTCACCGGCCAGGTGTGGGGCAACTGGGGGAACTGGGAGCACTGGGGGAACTGGGGCAACTGGGAGCACTGGGGGAACTGGGGAGGGGGGCACAGGGGTGGGCAAACACGGCCGTGTTCGTGCTGGCCACCCTGCAGCAACTGGAACCAGTCACCGGCCAGGTGTGGGTGGGCTCTGTCCATTCCAGGTGTGTTTTGGGGTGCAGGTAGCAGTGTTTGGGGTCTGGGTCAGTCCCAGGTGTGTTTTGGGGTGCAGGTAGCAGTGTTTGGGGTCTGGGTCAGTCCCAGGTGTGTTTTGGGGTGCAGGTAGCAGTGTTTGGGGTCTGGGTCAGTCCCAGGTGTGTTTTGGGGTGCAGGTAGCAGTGTTTGGGGTCTGGGTCAGTCCCAGGTGTGTTTTGGGGTGCAGGTAGCAGTGTTTGGGGTCTGGGTCAGTCCCAGGTGTGTTTTGGGGTGCAGGTAGCAGTGTTTTTGGGTATTTTTCACCACAGATATATTTTTGGGTGTTTTTAGGGGTTGGAGAGGAGTTCAGGGAGTGTCACAGAGCCCTGAGGGGTTCAGGTGTGTTCCTCAGGTGTCACCCAGGTGTGCCTGTCCCTGCCCAGGTGTCGGTGCTGGTGATGTGTCACACACGGGAGCT
This sequence comes from Cinclus cinclus, assembly GCF_963662255.1. Classification (NCBI taxonomy): domain Eukaryota; kingdom Metazoa; phylum Chordata; class Aves; order Passeriformes; family Cinclidae; genus Cinclus; species Cinclus cinclus. The sequence continues at coordinate 1,894 of NW_026912252.1, read as the reverse complement.
CGATCTGGGGGTTCAGAGGGGTTCAGGTCCCTCAGGTGTCACTCAGGTGTCACCCAGGTGTCACTCAGGTGTCACCCGGGTGTCTCTCAGGTGTCACCCAGGTGTCACCCAGGTGTCACTCAGGTGTCACTCAGGTGTGCCTGTCCCTGCCCAGGTGTCGGTGCTGGTGATGTGTCACACACGGGAACTCGATCTGGGGGCTTGGAGGGGTTCAGGTCCCTCAGGTGTCCCTCAGGTGTCTCTCAGGTGTCACCCAGGTGTCACCCAGGTGTCACTCAGGTGTGCCTGTCCCTGCCCAGGTGTCGGTGCTGGTGATGTGTCACACCCGGGAACTCGATCTGGGGGTTCAGGAGGGTTCAGGTCCCTCAGGTGTCCCTCAGGTGTCTCTCAGGTGTCACTCAGGTGTCCCTCAGGTGTCACCCAGGTGTCACTCAGGTGTGCCTGTCCCTGCCCAGGTGTCGGTGCTGGTGATGTGTCACACACGGGAACTCGATCTGGGGGTTCAGGAGGGTTCAGGTCCCTCAGGTGTCCCTCAGGTGTCACTCAGGTGTCACTCAGGTGTCACCCAGGTGTCACCCGGGTGTCACTCAGGTGTCACTCAGGTGTCACCCAGGTGTCACCCAGGTGTCACCCAGGTGTGCCTGTCCCTGCCCAGGTGTCGGTGCTGGTGATGTGTCACACACGGGAACTCGATCTGGGGGTTCAGGAGGGTTCAGGTCCCTCAGGTGTCCCTCAGGTGTCACTCAGGTGTCACCCAGGTGTCACTCAGGTGTGCCTGTCCCTGCCCAGGTGTCGGTGCTGGTGATGTGTCACACACGGGAACTCGATCTGGGGGTTCAGGAGGGTTCAGGTCCCTCAGGTGTCCCTCAGGTGTCTCTCAGGTGTCACCCAGGTGTCACCCGGGTGTCACCCAGGTGTCACTCAGGTGTGCCTGTCCCTGCCCAGGTGTCGGTGCTGGTGATGTGTCACACACGGGAACTCGATCTGGGGGTTCAGGAGGGTTCAGGTCCCTCAGGTGTCCCTCAGGTGTCACTCAGGTGTCACTCAGGTGTCACCCAGGTGTCACTCAGGTGTCACCCAGGTGTCACTCAGGTGTGCCTGTCCCTGCCCAGGTGTCGGTGCTGGTGATGTGTCACACACGGGAACTCGCCTTCCAGATCAGCAAGGAGTACGAGCGCTTCTCTAAATACATGCCCAGCGTCAAGGTGGGGTCCTGGGGGGATTTTGGGGGGGATTTGGGGGGTCCTGGGGGGATTTTGGGGGGGATTTGGGGGGTCCTGGGGGGATTTTGGGGGGATTTGGGGGGTCCTGGGGGGATTTTGGGGGGATTTGGGGGGTCCTGGGGGGATTTTGGGGGGGATTTGGGGGGTCCTGGGGGGATTTTGGGGGGATTTGGGGGGTCCTGGGGGGATTTTGGGGGGATTTTGGGGGCTCTGGAGAGTTTTGGGGTGTCGGTCACTGCTGCTGGGGCTGGTGTGGGTTTTGGGGAGGGGTCTCTCCCTCACAGGTGATTTTTGGGGCGATTTTGGCTGGTTTTGGGTCACAGGTGGCCGCGTTTTATGGGATTTATCCCTGAGCCTGGGTTTTGGGGGCGATTTTTGGGCTGATTTTAGGTTGATTTTAGGGCTGATTTTAGGTTGATTTTGGGCTGATTTTAGGTTGATTTTAGGCTGATTTTAGGTTGATTTTAGGGCTGATTTTAGGTTGATTTTAGGTTTGATTTTAGGCTGATTTTAGGCTGATTTTAGGCTGAATTTAGGCTGATTTTAGGTTGATTTTAGGGCTGATTTTAGGTTTGATTTTAGGCTGATTTTAGGCTGATTTTAGGTTTGATTTTAGGCTGATTTTTAGGTTGATTTTAGGATGATTTTAGGCTGATTATAGGCTGAGTTTT
>NW_026912251.1:490000-496000 GCF_963662255.1 Cinclus cinclus | reverse complement strand
CTAACCCTAACCCTAACCCTAACCCTAACCCTAACCCTAACCCTAACCCTAACCCTAACCCTAACCCTAACCCTAACCCTAACCCTAACCCTAACCCTAACCCTAACCCTAACCCTAACCCTAACCCTAACCCTAACCCTAACCCTAACCCTAACCCTAACCCTAACCCTAACCCTAACCCTAACCCTAACCCTAACCCTAACCCTAACCCTAACCCTAACCCTAACCCTAACCCTAACCCTAACCCTAACCCTAACCCTAACCCTAACCCTAACCCTAACCCTAACCCTAACCCTAACCCTAACCCTAACCCTAACCCTAACCCTAACCCTAACCCTAACCCTAACCCTAACCCTAACCCTAACCCTAACCCTAACCCTAACCCTAACCCTAACCCTAACCCTAACCCTAACCCTAACCCTAACCCTAACCCTAACCCTAACCCTAACCCTAACCCTAACCCTAACCCTAACCCTAACCCTAACCCTAACCCTAACCCTAACCCTAACCCTAACCCTAACCCTAACCCTAACCCTAACCCTAACCCTAACCCTAACCCTAACCCTAACCCTAACCCTAACCCTAACCCTAACCCTAACCCTAACCCTAACCCTAACCCTAACCCTAACCCTAACCCTAACCCTAACCCTAACCCTAACCCTAACCCTAACCCTAACCCTAACCCTAACCCTAACCCTAACCCTAACCCTAACCCTAACCCTAACCCTAACCCTAACCCTAACCCTAACCCTAACCCTAACCCTAACCCTAACCCTAACCCTAACCCTAACCCTAACCCTAACCCTAACCCTAACCCTAACCCTAACCCTAACCCTAACCCTAACCCTAACCCTAACCCTAACCCTAACCCTAACCCTAACCCTAACCCTAACCCTAACCCTAACCCTAACCCTAACCCTAACCCTAACCCTAACCCTAACCCTAACCCTAACCCTAACCCTAACCCTAACCCTAACCCTAACCCTAACCCTAACCCTAACCCTAACCCTAACCCTAACCCTAACCCTAACCCTAACCCTAACCCTAACCCTAACCCTAACCCTAACCCTAACCCTAACCCTAACCCTAACCCTAACCCTAACCCTAACCCTAACCCTAACCCTAACCCTAACCCTAACCCTAACCCTAACCCTAACCCTAACCCTAACCCTAACCCTAACCCTAACCCTAACCCTAACCCTAACCCTAACCCTAACCCTAACCCTAACCCTAACCCTAACCCTAACCCTAACCCTAACCCTAACCCTAACCCTAACCCTAACCCTAACCCTAACCCTAACCCTAACCCTAACCCTAACCCTAACCCTAACCCTAACCCTAACCCTAACCCTAACCCTAACCCTAACCCTAACCCTAACCCTAACCCTAACCCTAACCCTAACCCTAACCCTAACCCTAACCCTAACCCTAACCCTAACCCTAACCCTAACCCTAACCCTAACCCTAACCCTAACCCTAACCCTAACCCTAACCCTAACCCTAACCCTAACCCTAACCCTAACCCTAACCCTAACCCTAACCCTAACCCTAACCCTAACCCTAACCCTAACCCTAACCCTAACCCTAACCCTAACCCTAACCCTAACCCTAACCCTAACCCTAACCCTAACCCTAACCCTAACCCTAACCCTAACCCTAACCCTAACCCTAACCCTAACCCTAACCCTAACCCTAACCCTAACCCTAACCCTAACCCTAACCCTAACCCTAACCCTAACCCTAACCCTAACCCTAACCCTAACCCTAACCCTAACCCTAACCCTAACCCTAACCCTAACCCTAACCCTAACCCTAACCCTAACCCTAACCCTAACCCTAACCCTAACCCTAACCCTAACCCTAACCCTAACCCTAACCCTAACCCTAACCCTAACCCTAACCCTAACCCTAACCCTAACCCTAACCCTAACCCTAACCCTAACCCTAACCCTAACCCTAACCCTAACCCTAACCCTAACCCTAACCCTAACCCTAACCCTAACCCTAACCCTAACCCTAACCCTAACCCTAACCCTAACCCTAACCCTAACCCTAACCCTAACCCTAACCCTAACCCTAACCCTAACCCTAACCCTAACCCTAACCCTAACCCTAACCCTAACCCTAACCCTAACCCTAACCCTAACCCTAACCCTAACCCTAACCCTAACCCTAACCCTAACCCTAACCCTAACCCTAACCCTAACCCTAACCCTAACCCTAACCCTAACCCTAACCCTAACCCTAACCCTAACCCTAACCCTAACCCTAACCCTAACCCTAACCCTAACCCTAACCCTAACCCTAACCCTAACCCTAACCCTAACCCTAACCCTAACCCTAACCCTAACCCTAACCCTAACCCTAACCCTAACCCTAACCCTAACCCTAACCCTAACCCTAACCCTAACCCTAACCCTAACCCTAACCCTAACCCTAACCCTAACCCTAACCCTAACCCTAACCCTAACCCTAACCCTAACCCTAACCCTAACCCTAACCCTAACCCTAACCCTAACCCTAACCCTAACCCTAACCCTAACCCTAACCCTAACCCTAACCCTAACCCTAACCCTAACCCTAACCCTAACCCTAACCCTAACCCTAACCCTAACCCTAACCCTAACCCTAACCCTAACCCTAACCCTAACCCTAACCCTAACCCTAACCCTAACCCTAACCCTAACCCTAACCCTAACCCTAACCCTAACCCTAACCCTAACCCTAACCCTAACCCTAACCCTAACCCTAACCCTAACCCTAACCCTAACCCTAACCCTAACCCTAACCCTAACCCTAACCCTAACCCTAACCCTAACCCTAACCCTAACCCTAACCCTAACCCTAACCCTAACCCTAACCCTAACCCTAACCCTAACCCTAACCCTAACCCTAACCCTAACCCTAACCCTAACCCTAACCCTAACCCTAACCCTAACCCTAACCCTAACCCTAACCCTAACCCTAACCCTAACCCTAACCCTAACCCTAACCCTAACCCTAACCCTAACCCTAACCCTAACCCTAACCCTAACCCTAACCCTAACCCTAACCCTAACCCTAACCCTAACCCTAACCCTAACCCTAACCCTAACCCTAACCCTAACCCTAACCCTAACCCTAACCCTAACCCTAACCCTAACCCTAACCCTAACCCTAACCCTAACCCTAACCCTAACCCTAACCCTAACCCTAACCCTAACCCTAACCCTAACCCTAACCCTAACCCTAACCCTAACCCTAACCCTAACCCTAACCCTAACCCTAACCCTAACCCTAACCCTAACCCTAACCCTAACCCTAACCCTAACCCTAACCCTAACCCTAACCCTAACCCTAACCCTAACCCTAACCCTAACCCTAACCCTAACCCTAACCCTAACCCTAACCCTAACCCTAACCCTAACCCTAACCCTAACCCTAACCCTAACCCTAACCCTAACCCTAACCCTAACCCTAACCCTAACCCTAACCCTAACCCTAACCCTAACCCTAACCCTAACCCTAACCCTAACCCTAACCCTAACCCTAACCCTAACCCTAACCCTAACCCTAACCCTAACCCTAACCCTAACCCTAACCCTAACCCTAACCCTAACCCTAACCCTAACCCTAACCCTAACCCTAACCCTAACCCTAACCCTAACCCTAACCCTAACCCTAACCCTAACCCTAACCCTAACCCTAACCCTAACCCTAACCCTAACCCTAACCCTAACCCTAACCCTAACCCTAACCCTAACCCTAACCCTAACCCTAACCCTAACCCTAACCCTAACCCTAACCCTAACCCTAACCCTAACCCTAACCCTAACCCTAACCCTAACCCTAACCCTAACCCTAACCCTAACCCTAACCCTAACCCTAACCCTAACCCTAACCCTAACCCTAACCCTAACCCTAACCCTAACCCTAACCCTAACCCTAACCCTAACCCTAACCCTAACCCTAACCCTAACCCTAACCAACCCTAACCCTAACCCTAACCCTAACCCTAACCCTAACCCTAACCCTAACCCTAACCCTAACCCTAACCCTAACCCTAACCCTAACCCTAACCCTAACCCTAACCCTAACCCTAACCCTAACCCTAACCCTAACCCTAACCCTAACCCTAACCCTAACCCTAACCCTAACCCTAACCCTAACCCTAACCCTAACCCTAACCCTAACCCTAACCCTAACCCTAACCCTAACCCTAACCCTAACCCTAACCCTAACCCTAACCCTAACCCTAACCCTAACCCTAACCCTAACCCTAACCCTAACCCTAACCCTAACCCTAACCCTAACCCTAACCCTAACCCTAACCCTAACCCTAACCCTAACCCTAACCCTAACCCTAACCCTAACCCTAACCCTAACCCTAACCCTAACCCTAACCCTAACCCTAACCCTAACCCTAACCCTAACCCTAACCCTAACCCTAACCCTAACCCTAACCCTAACCCTAACCCTAACCCTAACCCTAACCCTAACCCTAACCCTAACCCTAACCCTAACCCTAACCCTAACCCTAACCCTAACCCTAACCCTAACCCTAACCCTAACCCTAACCCTAACCCTAACCCTAACCCTAACCCTAACCCTAACCCTAACCCTAACCCTAACCCTAACCCTAACCCTAACCCTAACCCTAACCCTAACCCTAACCCTAACCCTAACCCTAACCCTAACCCTAACCCTAACCCTAACCCTAACCCTAACCCTAACCCTAACCCTAACCCTAACCCTAACCCTAACCCTAACCCTAACCCTAACCCTAACCCTAACCCTAACCCTAACCCTAACCCTAACCCTAACCCTAACCCTAACCCTAACCCTAACCCTAACCCTAACCCTAACCCTAACCCTAACCCTAACCCTAACCCTAACCCTAACCCTAACCCTAACCCTAACCCTAACCCTAACCCTAACCCTAACCCTAACCCTAACCCTAACCCTAACCCTAACCCTAACCCTAACCCTAACCCTAACCCTAACCCTAACCCTAACCCTAACCCTAACCCTAACCCTAACCCTAACCCTAACCCTAACCCTAACCCTAACCCTAACCCTAACCCTAACCCTAACCCTAACCCTAACCCTAACCCTAACCCTAACCCTAACCCTAACCCTAACCCTAACCCTAACCCTAACCCTAACCCTAACCCTAACCCTAACCCTAACCCTAACCCTAACCCTAACCCTAACCCTAACCCTAACCCTAACCCTAACCCTAACCCTAACCCTAACCCTAACCCTAACCCTAACCCTAACCCTAACCCTAACCCTAACCCTAACCCTAACCCTAACCCTAACCCTAACCCTAACCCTAACCCTAACCCTAACCCTAACCCTAACCCTAACCCTAACCCTAACCCTAACCCTAACCCTAACCCTAACCCTAACCCTAACCCTAACCCTAACCCTAACCCTAACCCTAACCCTAACCCTAACCCTAACCCTAACCCTAACCCTAACCCTAACCCTAACCCTAACCCTAACCCTAACCCTAACCCTAACCCTAACCCTAACCCTAACCCTAACCCTAACCCTAACCCTAACCCTAACCCTAACCCTAACCCTAACCCTAACCCTAACCCTAACCCTAACCCTAACCCTAACCCTAACCCTAACCCTAACCCTAACCCTAACCCTAACCCTAACCCTAACCCTAACCCTAACCCTAACCCTAACCCTAACCCTAACCCTAACCCTAACCCTAACCCTAACCCTAACCCTAACCCTAACCCTAACCCTAACCCTAACCCTAACCCTAACCCTAACCCTAACCCTAACCCTAACCCTAACCCTAACCCTAACCCTAACCCTAACCCTAACCCTAACCCTAACCCTAACCCTAACCCTAACCCTAACCCTAACCCTAACCCTAACCCTAACCCTAACCCTAACCCTAACCCTAACCCTAACCCTAACCCTAACCCTAACCCTAACCCTAACCCTAACCCTAACCCTAACCCTAACCCTAACCCTAACCCTAACCCTAACCCTAACCCT
>NW_026912251.1:302500-480000 GCF_963662255.1 Cinclus cinclus | reverse complement strand
TGGGCCTCCGATGGCAGCCAGGTTTGGAGGAGGGGGCAGCTTTGGTCTGGGAGAAATCCTCGTCCTTATGGAATTTTTGGAGGCAAAAGCCCAGGACGGGCCGCAGGCAAGTTGGCTTTGAAAGGAGGCACTTCCACCCAAGAAGCCTAACTCAAGAGCCCACTTGGCAGGTGTCATTTTGTAGGGCACGTTTGGGCCTCCAATGGCAGCCAGGTTTGGAGGAGGGGGCAGCTTTGGTCTGGGAGAAATCCTCGTCCTTCTGGAATTTTTGTAGGCAAAAGCCCTGCATGGGCCGCAGGCAAGTTGACTCCGAAAGGAGGCACTTTTCCCCAGGAAGCCAAACTCAAGAACCCTCAATGCAGGTGTCATTTTGTGGGGCGCGTTTGGGCCTCCGATGGCAGCCAGGTTTGGAGGAGGGGGCAGCTTTGGTCTGGGAGAAATCCTCGTCCTTCTGGAATTTTTGGAGGCAAAAGCCCAGGACGGGCCGCAGGCAAGTTAGGCAATTTGGCTCCGAAAGGAGGCACTTTTCCCCAAGAAGCCAAACTCAAGAGCCCACTTGGCATATGTCATTTTGTAGGGCGCGTTTGGGCCTCTGATGGCAGCCAGGTTTGGAGGAGGGGGCAGCTTTGGTCTGGGAGAAATCCTCGTCCTTATGGAATTTTTGTAGGCAAAAGCCCAGCACGGGCCGCAGGCAAGTTAGGCAAGTTGGCTCCGAAAGGAGGCACTTTTCCCCAAGAAGCCAAACTCAAGAACCCTCAATGCAGATGTCATTTTGTGGGGCGCGTTTGGGCCTCCGATGGCAGCCAGGTTTGGAGGAGGGGGCAGCTTTGGTCTGGGAGAAATCCTCGTCCTTATGGAATTTTTGGAGGCAAAAGCCCTGCATGGGCCGCCAGCAAGTTGACTCCGAAAGGAGGCACTTTTCCTCAAGAAGCCAAACTCAAGAGCCCGCTTGGCAGGTGTCATTTTGTAGGGCGCGTTTGGGCCTCCGATGGCAGCCAGGTTTGGCGGAGGGGGCAGCTTTGGTCTGGGAGGAATCCTCGTCCTTATGGAATTTTTGTAGGCAAAAGCCCTGCATGGGCCGCCAGCAAGTTGACTCCGAAAGGAGGCAATTTTCCCCAAGAAGCCAAACTCAAGAGCCCACTTGGCAGGTGTCATTTTGTAGGGCGCGTTTGGGCCTCCGATGGCAGCCAGGTTTGGAGGAGGGGGCAGCTTTGGTCTGGGAGAAATCCTCGTCCTTATGGAATTTTTGTAGGCAAAAGCCCAGGACCGGCCGCAGGCAAGTTGGCTTTGAAAGGAGGCACTTCCACCCAAGAAGCCAAACTCAAGAGCCCACTTGGCAGGTGTCATTTTGTAGGGCACGTTTGGGCCTCCGATGGCAGCCAGGTTTGGAGGAGGGGGCAGCTTTGGTCTGGGAGAAATCCTCGTCCTTCTGGAATTTTTGCAGGCAAAAGCCCTGCATGGGCCGCAGGCAAGTTGACTCCGAAAGGAGGCACTTTTCCCCAGGAAGCCAAACTCAAGAACCCTCAATGCAGGTGTCATTTTGTGGGGCGCGTTTGGGCCTCCGATGGCAGCCAGGTTTGGAGGAGGGGGCAGCTTTGGTCTGGGAGGAATCCTCGTCCTTCTGGAATTTTTGGAGGCAAAAGCCCAGGACGGGCCGCAGGCAAGTTGGCTTTGAAAGGAGGTACTTCCACCCAAGAAGCCAAACTCAAGAGCCCACTTGGCAGGTGTCATTTTGTAGGGCACGTTTGGGCCTCCGATGGCAGCCAGGTTTGGAGGAGGGGGCAGCTTTAGTCTGGGAGAAATCCTCATCCTTATGGAATTTTTGTAGGCAAAAGCCCAGGACGGGCCGCAGGCAAGTTGGCTTTGAAAGGAGGTACTTCCACCCAAGAAGCCAAACTCAAGAGCCCACTTGGGAGATGTCATTTTGTAGGGCACGTTTGGGCCTCCGATGGCAGCCAGGTTTGGAGGAGGGGGCAGCTTTGGTCTGGGAGAAATCCTCGTCCTTATGGAATTTTTGTAGCAAAAGCCCGGGATGGGACACAGGCAAGTTGGTTTTGAAAGGAGTCACTTTTCCCCAAGAAGCCAAACTCAAGAGCCCACTTGGCAGGTGTCATTTTGTAGGGCACGTTTCGGCCTCCGATGGCAGCCAGGTTTGGAGGAGGGGGCAGCTTTGTTCTGGGAGAAATCCTCGTCCTTATGGAATTTTTGTAGGCAAAAGCCCAGGACGGGCCGCAGGCAAGTTAGGCAAGTTGGCTCCGAAAGGAGGCACTTTTCCCCAAGAAGCCAAACTCAAGAACCCTCAATGCAGATGTCATTTTGTGGGGCGCGTTTGGGCCTCCGATGGCAGCCAGGTTTGGAGGAGGGGGCAGCTTTGGTCTGGGAGAAATCCTCGTCCTTCTGGAATTTTTGTAGCAAAAGCCCGGGACGGGACACAGGCAAGTTGGTTTTGAAAGGAGTCACTTTTCCCCAAGAAGCCAAACTCAAGAGCCCACTTGGCAGGTGTCATTTTGTAGGGCACGTTTGGGCCTCCAATGGCAGCCAGGTTTGGAGGAGGGGGCAGCTTTGGCCTGGGAGAAATCCTCGTCCTTCTGGAATTTTTGTAGGCAAAAGCCCAGGACGGGCCGCAGGCAAGTTAGGCAAGTTGGCTCCGAAAGGAGGCACTTTTCCCCAAGAAGCCAAACTCAAGAACCCTCAATGCAGATGTCATTTTGTGGGGCGCGTTTGGGCCTCCGATGGCAGCCAGGTTTGGAGGAGGGGGCAGCTTTGGTCTGGGAGAAATCCTCGTCCTTATGGAATTTTTGTAGGCAAAAGCCCAGCACGGGCCGCAGGCTAGTTAGGCAAGTTGGCTTTGAAAGGAGGCACTTTTCCCCAAGAAGCCAAACTCAAGAGCCCACTTGGCAAATGTCATTTTGTAGGGCGCGTTTGGGCCTCCGATGGCAGCCAGGTTTGGAGGAGGGGGCAGCTTTGGTCTGGGAGAAATCCTTGTCCTTATGGAATTTTTGTAGCAAAAGCCCAGGACGGGCCGCAGGCAAGTTGGCTTTGAAAGGAGGCACTTCCACCCAAGAAGCCAAACTCAAGAGCCCACTTGGCAGGTGTCATTTTGTAGGGCACGTTTGGGCCTCCGATGGCAGCCAGGTTTGGAGGAGGGGGCAGCTTTGGTCTGGGAGAAATCCTCGTCCTTATGGAATTTTTGTAGGCAAAAGCCCTGCATGGGCCGCAGGCAAGTTGACTCCGAAAGGAGGCACTTTTCCCCAGGAAGCCAAACTCAAGAACCCTCAATGCAGGTGTCATTTTGTGGGGCGCGTTTGGGCCTCCGATGGCAGCCAGGTTTGGAGGAGGGGGCAGCTTTGGTCTGGGAGAAATCCTCGTCCTTCTGGAATTTTTGGAGGCAAAAGCCCAGCACAGGCCGCAGGCTAGTTAGGCAAGTTGGCTCCGAAAGGAGGCACTTTTCCCCAAGAAGCCAAACTCAAGAGCCCACTTGGCAGATGTCATTTTGTGGGGCGCATTTGGGCCTCTGATGGCAGCCAGGTTTGGAGGAGGGGGCAGCTTTGGTCTGGGAGAAATCCTCGTCCTTATGGAATTTTTGTAGGCAAAAGCCCAGGACGGGCCACAGGCAAGTTGGCTTTGAAAGGAGGTACTTCCACCCAAGAAGCCAAACTCAAGAGCCCACTTGGCAGGTGTCATTTTGTAGGGCACGTTTGGGCCTCCGATGGCAGCCAGGTTTGGAGGAGGGGGCAGCTTTGGTCTGGGAGAAATCCTCATCCTTATGGAATTTTTGTAGGCAAAAGCCCAGGACGGGCCGCAGGCAAGTTGGCTTTGAAAGGAGGTACTTCCACCCAAGAAGCCAAACTCAAGAGCCCACTTGGCAGTTGTCATTTTGTAGGGCACGTTTGGGCCTCCGATGGCAGCCAGGTTTGGAGGAGGGGGCAGCTTTGGTCTGGGAGAAATCCTCGTCCTTATGGAATTTTTGTAGCAAAAGCCCGGGACGGGACACAGGCAAGTTGGTTTTGAAAGGAGTCACTTTTCCCCAAGAAGCCAAACTCAAGAGCCCACTTGGCAGGTGTCATTTTGTAGGGCACGTTTGGGCCTCCGATGGCAGCCAGGTTTGGAGGAGGGGGCAGCTTTGGTCTGGGAGAAATCCTCGTCCTTCTGGAATTTTTGTAGGCAAAAGCCCAGGACGGGCCGCAGGCAAGTTAGGCAAGTTGGCTCCGAAAGGAGGCACTTTTCCCCAAGAAGCCAAACTCAAGAACCCTCAATGCAGATGTCATTTTGTGGGGCGCGTTTGGGCCTCCGATGGCAGCCAGGTTTGGAGGAGGGGGCAGCTTTGGTCTGGGAGAAATCCTCGTCCTTATGGAATTCTTGTAGGCAAAAGCCCAGCACGGGCCGCAGGCTAGTTAGGCAAGTTGGCTTTGAAAGGAGGCACTTTTCCGCAAGAAGCCAAACTCAAGAGCCCACTTGGCAAATGTCATTTTGTAGGGCGCGTTTGGGCCTCCGATGGCAGCCAGGTTTGGAGGAGGGGGCAGCTTTGGTCTGGGATAAATCCTTGTCCTTATGGAATTTTTGTAGCAAAAGCCCAGGACGGGCCGCAGGCAAGTTGGCTTTGAAAGGAGTCACTTTTCCCCAAGAAGCCAAACTCAAGAGCCCACTTGGCAGGTGTCATTTTGTAGGGCACGTTTGGGCCTCCGATGGCAGCCAGGTTTGGAGGAGGGGGCAGCTTTGGTCTGGGAGAAATCCTCGTCCTTCTGGAATTTTTGTAGGCAAAAGCCCTGCATGGGCCGCAGGCAAGTTGACTCCGAAAGGAGGCAATTTTCCCCAGAAAGCCAAACTCAAGAGCCCACTTGGCAGGTGTCATTTTGTAGGGCGCGTTTGGGCCTCCGATGGCAGCCAGGTTTGGAGGAGGGGGCAGCTTTGGTCTGGGAGAAATCCTCGTCCTTCTGGAATTTTTGGAGGCAAAAGCCCAGGACGGGCCGCAGGCAAGTTAGGCAAGTTGGCTCCGAAAGGAGGCACTTTTCCCCAAGAAGCCAAACTCAAGAGCCCACTTGGCAGATGTCATTTTGTAGGGCGCGTTTGGGCCTCTGATGGCAGCCAGGTTTGGAGGAGGGGGCAGCTTTGGTCTGGGAGAAATCCTCGTCCTTATGGAATTTTTGTAGGCAAATGCCCAGCACAGGCCGCAGGCTAGTTAGGCAAGTTGGCTCCGAAAGGAGGCACTTTTCCCCAAGAAGCCAAACTCAAGAGCCCACTTGGCAGGTGTCATTTTGTAGGGCGCGTTTGGGCCTCCGATGGCAGCCAGGTTTGGAGGAGGGGGCAGCTTTGGTCTGGGAGAAATCCTCGTCCTTATGGAATTTTTGGAGGCAAAAGCCCTGCATGGGCCGCCGGCAAGTTGACTCCGAAAGGAGGCACTTTTCCCCAAGAAGCCAAACTCAAGAGCCCGCTTGGCAGATGTCATTTTGTAGGGCGCGTTTGGGCCTCCGATGGCAGCCAGGTTTGGCGGAGGGGGCAGCTTTCGTCTGGGAGGAATCCTCGTCCTTATGGAATTTTTGTAGCAATCGTCCGGGACGGGACGCAGGCAAGTTGGTTTTGAAAGGAGTCACTTTTCCCCAAGAAGCCAAACTCAAGAGCCCACTTGGCAGGTGTCATTTTGTAGGGCACGTTTGGGCCTCCAATGGCAGCCAGGTTTGGAGGAGGGGGCAGCTTTAGTCTGGGAGAAATCCTCATCCTTATGGAATTTTTGTAGGCAAAAGCCCAGGACGGGCCGCAGGCAAGTTGGCTTTGAAAGGAGGTACTTCCACCCAAGAAGCCAAACTCAAGAGCCCACTTGGCAGATGTCATTTTGTAGGGCACGTTTGGGCCTCCGATGGCAGCCAGGTTTGGAGGAGGGGGCAGCTTTGGTCTGGGAGAAATCCTCGTCCTTATGGAATTTTTGTAGCAAAAGCCCGGGATGGGACACAGGCAAGTTGGTTTTGAAAGGAGTCACTTTTCCCCAAGAAGCCAAACTCAAGAGCCCACTTGGCAGGTGTCATTTTGTAGGGCACGTTTGGGCCTCCGATGGCAGCCAGGTTTGGAGGAGGGGGCAGCTTTGGTCTGGGAGAAATCCTCGTCCTTATGGAATTTTTGTAGCAAAAGCCCGGGACGGGACACAGGCAAGTTGGTTTTGAAAGGAGTCACTTTTCCCCAAGAAGCCAAACTCAAGAGCCCACTTGGCAGGTGTCATTTTGTAGGGCACGTTTGGGCCTCCGATGGCAGCCAGGTTTGGAGGAGGGGGCAGCTTTGGCCTGGGAGAAATCCTCGTCCTTCTGGAATTTTTGTAGGCAAAAGCCCAGGACGGGCCGCAGGCAAGTTAGGCAAGTTGGCTCCGAAAGGAGGCACTTTTCCCCAAGAAGCCAAACTCAAGAACCCTCAATGCAGATGTCATTTTGTGGGGCGCGTTTGGGCCTCCGATGGCAGCCAGGTTTGGAGGAGGGGGCAGCTTTGGTCTGGGAGAAATCCTCGTCCTTATGGAATTCTTGTAGGCAAAAGCCCAGCACGGGCCGCAGGCTAGTTACGCAAGTTGGCTTTGAAAGGAGGCACTTTTCCGCAAGAAGCCAAACTCAAGAGCCCACTTGGCAGGTGTCATTTTGTAGGGCGCGTTTGGGCCTCCGATGGCAGCCAGGTTTGGAGGAGGGGGCAGCTTTGGTCTGGGATAAATCCTTGTCCTTATGGAATTTTTGTAGCAAAAGCCCAGGACGGGCCGCAGGCAAGTTGGCTTTGAAAGGAGGCACTTCCACCCAAGAAGCCAAACTCAAGAGCCCACTTGGCAGGTGTCATTTTGTAGGGCACGTTTGGGCCTCCGATGGCAGCCAGGTTTGGAGGAGGGGGCAGCTTTGGCCTGGGAGAAATCCTCGTCCTTCTGGAATTTTTGTAGGCAAAAGCCCAGGACGGGCCGCAGGCAAGTTGGCTTTGAAAGGAGGTACTTCCACCCAAGAAGCCAAACTCAAGAGCCCACTTGGCAGATGTCATTTTGTAGGGCACGTTTGGGCCTCCGATGGCAGCCAGGTTTGGAGGAGGGGGCAGCTTTGGTCTGGGAGAAATCCTCGTCCTTATGGAATTTTTGTAGCAAAAGCCCGGGACGGGACACAGGCAAGTTGGTTTTGAAAGGAGTCACTTTTCCCCAAGAAGCCAAACTCAAGAGCCCACTTGGCAGGTGTCATTTTGTAGGGCACGTTTGGGCCTCCGATGGCAGCCAGGTTTGGAGGAGGGGGCAGCTTTGGCCTGGGAGAAATCCTCGTCCTTCTGGAATTTTTGTAGGCAAAAGCCCAGGACGGGCCGCAGGCAAGTTAGGCAAGTTGGCTCCGAAAGGAGGCACTTTTCCCCAAGAAGCCAAACTCAAGAACCCTCAATGCAGATGTCATTTTGTGGGGCGCGTTTGGGCCTCCGATGGCAGCCAGGTTTGGAGGAGGGGGCAGCTTTGGTCTGGGAGAAATCCTCGTCCTTATGGAATTCTTGTAGGCAAAAGCCCAGCACGGGCCGCAGGCTAGTTAGGCAAGTTGGCTTTGAAAGGAGGCACTTTTCCGCAAGAAGCCAAACTCAAGAGCCCACTTGGCAAATGTCATTTTGTAGGGCGCGTTTGGGCCTCCGATGGCAGCCAGGTTTGGAGGAGGGGGCAGCTTTGGTCTGGGATAAATCCTTGTCCTTATGGAATTTTTGTAGCAAAAGCCCAGGACGGGCCGCAGGCAAGTTGGCTTTGAAAGGAGGCACTTCCACCCAAGAAGCCAAACTCAAGAGCCCACTTGGCAGGTGTCATTTTGTAGGGCACGTTTGGGCCTCCGATGGCAGCCAGGTTTGGAGGAGGGGGCAGCTTTGGTCTGGGAGAAATCCTCGTCCTTCTGGAATTTTTGTAGGCAAAAGCCCTGCATGGGCCGCAGGCAAGTTGACTCCGAAAGGAGGCAATTTTCCCCAAGAAGCCAAACTCAAGAGCCCACTTGGCAGGTGTCATTTTGTAGGGCGCGTTTGGGCCTCTGATGGCAGCCAGGTTTGGAGGAGGGGGCAGCTTTGGTCTGGGAGAAATCCTCGTCCTTCTGGAATTTTTGTAGCAAAAGCCCAGGACGGGCCGCAGGCAAGTTAGGCAAGTTGGCTCCGAAAGGAGGCACTTTTCCCCAAGAAGCCAAACTCAAGAGCCCACTTGGCAGATGTCATTTTGTAGGGCGCGTTTGGGCCTCTGATGGCAGCCAGGTTTGGAGGAGGGGGCAGCTTTGGTCTGGGAGAAATCCTCGTCCTTATGGAATTTTTGTAGGCAAAAGCCCAGCACAGGCCGCAGGCTAGTTAGGCAAGTTGGCTCAGAAAGGAGGCACTTTTCCCCAAGAAGCCAAACTCAAGAGCCCACTTGGCAGGTGTCATTTTGTAGGGCGCGTTTGGGCCTCCGATGGCAGCCAGGTTTGGAGGAGGGGGCAGCTTTGGTCTGGGAGAAATCCTCGTCCTTATGGAATTTTTGGAGGCAAAAGCCCTGCATGGGCCGCCGGCAAGTTGACTCCGAAAGGAGGCACTTTTCCCCAAGAAGCCAAACTCAAGAGCCCGCTTGGCAGATGTCATTTTGTAGGGCGCGTTTGGGCCTCCGATGGCAGCCAGGTTTGGCGGAGGGGGCAGCTTTCGTCTGGGAGGAATCCTCGTCCTTATGGAATTTTTGTAGCAATCGTCCGGGACGGGACGCAGGCAAGTTGGTTTTGAAAGGAGTCACTTTTCCCCAAGAAGCCAAACTCAAGAGCCCACTTGGCAGATGTCATTTTGTAGGGCGCGTTTGGGCCTCCGATGGCAGCCAGGTTTGGAGGAGGGAGCAGCTTTGGTCTGGGAGAAATCCTTGTCCTTCTGGAATTTTTGTAGGCAAAAGCCCAGGACGGGCCGCAGGCAAGTTAGGCAAGTTGGCTTTGAAAGGAGTCACTTTTCCCCAAGAAGCCAAACTCAAGAGCCCACTTGGCAGGTGTCATTTTGTAGGGCGCGTTTGGGCCTCCGATGGCAGCCAGGTTTGGAGGAGGGGGCAGCTTTGGTCTGGGAGAAATCCTCGTCCTTCTGGAATTTTTGTACTCAAAAGCCCAGGACGGGCCGCAGGCAAGTTAGGCAAGTTGGCTCCGAAAGGAGGCACTTTTCCCCAAGAAGCCAAACTCAAGAACCCACAATGCAGATGTCATTTTGTAGGGCGCGTTTGGGCCTCCGATGGCAGCCAGGTTTGGAGGAGGGGGCAGCTTTGGTCTGGGAGAAATCCTCGTCCTTCTGGAATTTTTTTAGGCAAAAGCCCTGCATGGGCCGCCGGCAAGTTGACTCCGAAAGGAGGCACTTTTCCCCAAGAAGCCAAACTCAAGAGCCCACTTGGCAGGTGTCATTTTGTAGGGCGCGTTTGGGCCTCCGATGGCAGCCAGGTTTGGAGGAGGGGGCAGCTTTGGTCTGGGAGAAATCCTCGTCCTTATGGAATTTTTGTAGGCAAAACCCCTGCATGAGCCGCAGGCAAGTTGACTCCGAAAGGAGGCACTTTTCCCCAGAAAGCCAAACTCAAGAGCCCACTTGGCAGATGTCATTTTGTAGGGCGCGTTTGGGCCTCCGATGGCAGCCAGGTTTGGAGGAGGGGGCAGCTTTGATCTGGGAGGAATCCTCGTCCTTATGGAATTTTTGTAGCAAAAGCCCAGGACGGGACGCAGGCAAGTTGGTTTTGAAAGGAGTCACTTTTCCCCAAGATGCCAAACTCAAGAGCCGACTTGGCAGGTGTCATTTTGTAGGGCGCGTTTGGGCCTCCGATGTCAGCCAGGTTTGGAGGAGGGGGCAGCTTTGGTCTGGGAGAAATCCTCGTCCTTATGGAATTTTTGTAGTCTAAAGCCCAGCACGGGCCGCAGGCTAGTTAGGCAAGTTGGCTTTGAAAGGAGGCACTTTTCCGCAAGAAGCCAAACTCAAGAACCCACAATGCAGATGTCATTTTGTAGGGCGCGTTTGGGCCTCCGATGGCAGCCAGGTTTGGAGGAGGGGGCAGCTTTGGTCTGGGAGAAATCCTCGTCCTTATGGAATTTTTGTAGTCTAAAGCCCAGCACGGGCTGCAGGCAAGTTGGCTTTGAAAGGAGGCACTTTCCCGCAAGAAGCCAAACTCAGGAGCCCACTTGGCAGATGTCATTTTGTAGGGCGCGTTTGGGCCACCGATGGCAGCTAGGTTTGGCGGAGGGGGCAGCTTTGGTCTGGGAGAAATCCTCGTCCTTATGGAATTTTTGTAGGCAAAAGCCCAGAATGGGCTGCAGGCTAGTTAGGCAAGTTGGCTTTGAAAGGAGGCACTTTCCCCCAAGAAGCCAAACTCAAGAGCCCACTTGGCAGGTGTCATTTTCTAGGGCGCGTTTGGGCCTCCGATGTCAGCCAGGTTTGGAGGAGGGGGCAGCTTTGGTCTGGGAGAAATCCTCGTCCTTATGGAATTTTTGTAGGCAAAAACCCCGCATGGGCCGCAGGCAAGTTAGGCAAGTTGACTCCGAAAGGAGGCACTTTTCCCCAAGAAGCCAAACTCAAGAACCCTCAATGCAGATGTCATTTTGTGGGGCGCGTTTGGGCCTCCGATGGCAGCCAGGTTTGGAGGAGGGGGCAGCTTTGGTCTGGGAGAAATCCTCGTCCTTATGGAATTTTTGTAGTCTAAAGCCCGGCACGGGCCGCAGGCTAGTTAGGCAAGTTGGCTTTGAAAGGAGGCACTTTTCCGCAAGAAGCCAAACTCAAGAGCCCACTTGGCAGATGTCATTTTGTAGGGCGCGTTTGGGCCTCCGATGGCAGCCAGGTTTGGAGGAGGGGGCAGCTTTGGTCTGGGAGAAATCCTCGTCCTTATGGAATTTTTGGAGGCAAAAGCCCAGGACGGGCCGCAGGCAAGTTGGCTTTGAAAGGAGGCACTTCCACCCAAGAAGCCAAACTCAAGAGCCCACTTGGCAGGTGTCATTTTGTAGGGCACGTTTGGGCCTCCGATGGCAGCCAGGTTTGGAGGAGGGGGCAGCTTTGGTCTGGGAGAAATCCTCGTCCTTCTGGAATTTTTGTAGGCAAAAGCCCTGCATGGGCCGCAGGCAAGTTGACTCCGAAAGGAGGCACTTTTCCCCAGGAAGCCAAACTCAAGAACCCTCAATGCAGGTGTCATTTTGTGGGGCGCGTTTGGGCCTCCGATGGCAGCCAGGTTTGGAGGAGGGGGCAGCTTTGGTCTGGGAGAAATCCTCGTCCTTATGGAATTTTTGTAGGCAAAAGCCCAGCACGGGCCGCAGGCAAGTTAGGCAATTTGGCTCCGAAAGGAGGCACTTTTCCCCAAGAAGCCAAACTCAAGAGCCCACTTGGCAGATGTCATTTTGTAGGGCGCGTTTGGGCCTCTGATGGCAGCCAGGTTTGGAGGAGGGGGCAGCTTTGGTCTGGGAGAAATCCTCGTCCTTATGGAATTTTTGTAGGCAAAAGCCCAGCACAGGCCGCAGGCTAGTTAGGCAAGTTGGCTCCGAAAGGAGGCACTTTTCCCCAAGAAGCCAAACTCAAGAGCCCACTTGGCAAGTGTCATTTTGTAGGGCGCGTTTGGGCCTCCGATGGCAGCCAGGTTTGGAGGAGGGGGCAGCTTTGGTCTGGGAGAAATCCTCGTCCTTATGGAATTTTTGGAGGCAAAAGCCCTGCATGGGCCGCCGGCAAGTTGACTCCGAAAGGAGGCACTTTTCCCCAAGAAGCCAAACTCAAGAGCCCGCTTGGCAGATGTCATTTTGTAGGGCGCGTTTGGGCCTCCGATGGCAGCCAGGTTTGGCGGAGGGGGCAGCTTTCGTCTGGGAGGAATCCTCGTCCTTATGGAATTTTTGTAGCAATCGTCCGGGACGGGACGCAGGCAAGTTGGTTTTGAAAGGAGTCACTTTTCCCCAAGAAGCCAAACTCAAGAGCCCACTTGGCAGATGTCATTTTGTAGGGCGCGTTTGGGCCTCCGATGGCAGCCAGGTTTGGAGGAGGGAGCAGCTTTGGTCTGGGAGAAATCCTTGAGCTTCTTGAATTTTTGTAGGCAAAAGCCCAGGACGGGCCGCAGGCAAGTTAGGCAAGTTGGCTCCGAAAGGAGGCACTTTTCCCCAAGAAGCCAAACTCAAGAACCCACAATGCAGATGTCATTTTGTAGGGCGCGTTTGGGCCTCCGATGGCAGCCAGGTTTGGAGGAGGGGGCAGCTTTGGTCTGGGAGAAATCCTCGTCCTTCTGGAATTTTTTTAGGCAAAAGCCCTGCATGGGCCGCCGGCAAGTTGACTCCGAAAGGAGGCACTTTTCCCCAAGAAGCCAAACTCAAGAGCCCACTTGGCAGGTGTCATTTTGTAGGGCGCATTTGGGCCTCCGATGGCAGCCAGGTTTGGAGGAGGGGGCAGCTTTGGTCTGGGAGAAATCCTCGTCCTTATGGAATTTTTGTAGGCAAAACCCCTGCATGAGCCGCAGGCAAGTTGACTCCGAAAGGAGGCACTTTTCCCCAGAAAGCCAAACTCAAGAGCCCACTTGGCAGATGTCATTTTGTAGGGCGCGTTTGGGCCTCCGATGGCAGCCAGGTTTGGAGGAGGGGGCAGCTTTGGTCTGGGAGGAATCCTCGTCCTTATGGAATTTTTGTAGCAAAAGCCCAGGACGGGACGCAGGCAAGTTGGTTTTGAAAGGAGTCACTTTTCCCCAAGATGCCAAACTCAAGAGCCGACTTGGCAGGTGTCATTTTGTAGGGCGCGTTTGGGCCTCCGATGTCAGCCAGGTTTGGAGGAGGGGGCAGCTTTGGTCTGGGAGAAATCCTCGTCCTTATGGAATTTTTGTTGGCAAAAACCCCACATGGGCCGCAGGCAAGTTAGGCAAGTTAACTCCGAAAGGAGGCACTTTTCCCCAATAAGCCAAACTCAAGAACCCTCAAATGCAGATGTCATTTTGTGGGGCGCGTTTGGGCTTCTGATGGCAGCCAGGTTTGGAGGAGGGGGCAGCTTTGGTCTGGGAGAAATCCTCGTCCTTATGGAATTTTTGTAGTCTAAAGCCCAGCACGGGCCGCAGGCTAGTTAGGCAAGTTGGCTTTGAAAGGAGGCACTTTTCCCCAAGAAGCAAAACTCAAGAACCCACAATGCAGATGTCATTTTGTAGGGCGCGTTTGGTCCTCCGATGGCAGCCAGGTTTGGAGGAGGGGGCAGCTTTGGTCTGGGAGAAATCCTCGTCCTTATGGAATTTTTGTAGTCTAAAGCCCAGCACGGGCTGCAGGCAAGTTGGCTTTGAAAGGAGGCACTTTCCCGCAAGAAGCCAAACTCAGGAGCCCACTTGGCAGATGTCATTTTGTAGGGCGCGTTTGGGCCACCGATGGCAGCTAGGTTTGGAGGAGGGGGCAGCTTTGGTCTGGGAGAAATCCTCGTCCTTATGGAATTTTTGTAGGCCATAGCCCAGAATGGGCTGCAGGCTAGTTAGGCAAGTTGGCTTTGAAAGGAGGCACTTTCCCCCAAGAAGCCAAACTCAAGAGCCCACTTGGCAGGTGTCATTTTCTAGGGCGCGTTTGGGCCTCCGATGTCAGCCAGGTTTGGAGGAGGGGGCAGCTTTGGTCTGGGAGAAATCCTCGTCCTTATGGAATTTTTGTAGGCAAAAACCCCGCATGGGCCGCAGGCAAGTTAGGCAAGTTGACTCCGAAAGGAGGCACTTTTCCCCAAGAAGCCAAACTCAAGAACCCTCAATGCAGATGTCATTTTGTGGGGCGCGTTTGGGCCTCCGATGGCAGCCAGGTTTGGAGGAGGGGGCAGCTTTGGTCTGGGAGAAATCCTCGTCCTTATGGAATTTTTGTAGTCTAAAGCCCGGCACGGGCCGCAGGCTAGTTAGGCAAGTTGGCTTTGAAAGGAGGCACTTTTCCGCAAGAAGCCAAACTCAAGACCCCACTTGGCAGATGTCATTTTGTAGGGCGCGTTTGGGCCTCCGATGGCAGCCAGGTTTGGAGGAGGGGGCAGCTTTGGTCTGGGAGAAATCCTCGTCCTTATGGAATTTTTGGAGGCAAAAGCCCAGGACGGGCCGCAGGCAAGTTGGCTTTGAAAGGAGGCACTTCCACCCAAGAAGCCAAACTCAAGAGCCCACTTGGCAGGTGTCATTTTGTAGGGCACGTTTGGGCCTCCGATGGCAGCCAGGTTTGGAGGAGGGGGCAGCTTTGGTCTGGGAGAAATCCTCGTCCTTCTGGAATTTTTGTAGGCAAAAGCCCTGCATGGGCCGCAGGCAAGTTGACTCCGAAAGGAGGCACTTTTCCCCAGGAAGCCAAACTCAAGAACCCTCAATGCAGGTGTCATTTTGTGGGGCGCGTTTGGGCCTCCGATGGCAGCCAGGTTTGGAGGAGGGGGCAGCTTTGGTCTGGGAGAAATCCTCGTCCTTATGGAATTTTTGTAGGCAAAAGCCCAGGACGGGCCGCAGGCAAGTTGGCTTTGAAAGGAGGTACTTCCACCCAAGAAGACAAACTCAAGAGCCCACTTGGCAGATGTCATTTTGTAGGGTACGTTTCGGCCTCCGATGGCAGCCAGGTTTGGAGGAGGGGGCAGCTTTGGTCTGGGAGAAATCCTCGTCCTTATGGAATTTTTGTAGTCAAAAGCCCAGCACGGGCCGCAGGCTAGTTAGGCAAGTTGGCTTTGAAAGGAGGCACTTTTCCGCAAGAAGCCAAACTCAAGAGCCCACTTGGCAAATGTCATTTTGCAGGGCGCGTTTGGGCCTCCGATGGCAGCCAGGTTTGGAGGAGGGGGCAGCTTTGGTCTGGGAGAAATCCTCGTCCTTCTGGAATTTTTGGAGGCAAAAGCCCAGGACGGGCCGCAGGCAAGTTAGGCAATTTGGCTCCGAATGGAGGCACTTTTCCCCAAGAAGCCAAACTCAAGAGCCCACTTGGCAGATGTCATTTTGTAGGGCGCGTTTGGGCCTCTGATGGCAGCCAGGTTTGGAGGAGGGGGCAGCTTTGGTCTGGGAGAAATCCTCGTCCTTATGGAATTTTTGTAGGCAAAAGCCCAGCACAGGCCGCAGGCTAGTTAGGCAAGTTGGCTCCGAAAGGAGGCACTTTTCCCCAAGAAGCCAAACTCAAGAGCCCACTTGGCAGGTGTCATTTTGTAGGGCGCGTTTGGGCCTCCGATGGCAGCCAGGTTTGGAGGAGGGGGCAGCTTTGGTCTGGGAGAAATCCTCGTCCTTATGGAATTTTTGGAGGCAAAAGCCCTGCATGGGCCGCCGGCAAGTTGACTCCGAAAGGAGGCACTTTTCCCCAAGAAGCCAAACTCAAGAGCCCGCTTGGCAGATGTCATTTTGTAGGGCGCGTTTGGGCCTCCGATGGCAGCCAGGTTTGGCGGAGGGGGCAGCTTTGGTCTGGGAGAAATCCTCGTCCTTATGGAATTTTTGTAGCAAACGTCCGGGACGGGACGCAGGCAAGTTGGTTTTGAAAGGAGTCACTTTTCCCCAAGAAGCCAAACTCAAGAGCCCACTTGGCAGATGTCATTTTGTAGGGCGCGTTTGGGCCTCCGATGGCAGCCAGGTTTGGAGGAGGGAGCAGCTTTGGTCTGGGAGAAATCCTTGTCCTTCTGGAATTTTTTGTAGGCAAAAGCCCAGGACGGGCCGCAGGCAAGTTAGGCAAGTTGGCTTTGAAAGGAGGCACTTTTCCCCAAGAAGCCAAACTCAAGAGCCCACTTGGCAGGTGTCATTTTGTAGGGCGCGTTTGGGCCTCCGATGGCAGCCAGGTTTGGAGGAGGGGGCAGCTTTGGTCTGGGAGAAATCCTCGTCCTTATGGAATTTTTGTACTCAAAAGCCCAGGACGGGCCGCAGGCAAGTTAGGCAAGTTGGCTCCGAAAGGAGGCACTTTTCCGCAAGAAGCCAAACTCAAGAACCCACAATGCAGATGTCATTTTGTAGGGCGCGTTTGGGCCTCCGATGGCAGCCAGGTTTGGAGGAGGGGGCAGCTTTGGTCTGGGAGAAATCCTCGTCCTTATGGAATTTTTGGAGGCAAAAGCCCTGCATGGGCCGCCGGCAAGTTGACTCCGAAAGGAGGCAATTTTCCCCAAGAAGCCAAACTCAAGAGCCCACTTGGTAGGTGTCATTTTGTAGGGCGCGTTTGGGCCTCCGATGGCAGCCAGGTTTGGAGGAGGGGGCAGCTTTGGTCTGGGAGAAATCCTCGTCCTTATGGAATTTTTGTAGGCAAAACCCCTGCATGAGCCGCAGGCAAGTTGACTCCGAAAGGAGGCACTTTTCCCCAGAAAGCCAAACTCAAGAGCCCACTTGGCAGATGTCATTTTGTAGGGCGCGTTTGGGCCTCTGATGGCAGCCAGGTTTGGAGGAGGGGGCAGCTTTGGTCTGGGAGGAATCCTCGTCCTTATGGAATTTTTGTAGCAAAAGCCCAGGACGGGACGCAGGCAAGTTGGTTTTGAAAGGAGTCACTTTTCCGCAAGAAGCCAAACTCAAGAGCCGACTTGGCAGGTGTCATTTTGTAGGGCGCGTTTGGGCCTCCGATGTCAGCCAGGTTTGGAGGAGGGGGCAGCTTTGGTCTGGGAGAAATCCTCGTCCTTATGGAATTTTTGTAGGCAATACCCCTACATGGGCCGCAGGCAAGTTAGGCAAGTTGGCTTTGAAAGGAGGCACTTCCACCCAAGAAGCCAAACTCAAGAACCCACAATGCAGATGTCATTTTGTAGGGCGCGTTTGGGCCTCCGATGGCAGCCAGGTTTGGAGGAGGGGGCAGCTTTGTTCTGGGAGAAATCCTCGTCCTTATGGAATTTTTGTACGCAAAAGCCCTGCATGGGCCGCCGGCAAGTTGACTCCGAAAGGAGGCAATTTTCCCCAGAAAGCCAAACTCAAGAGCCCACTTGGCAGGTGTCATTTTGTAGGGCGCGTTTGGGCCTCCGATGGCAGCCAGGTTTGGAGGAGGGGGCAGCTTTGGTCTGGGAGAAATCCTCGTCCTTATGGAATTTTTGTAGCCAAAACCCCTGCATGAGCCGCAGGCAAGTTGTCTCCGAAAGGAGGCACTTTTCCCCAGAAAGCCAAACTCAAGAGCCCACTTGGCAGATGTCATTTTGTAGGGCGCGTTTGGGCCTCCGATGGCAGCCAGGTTTGGAGGAGGGGGCAGCTTTGGTCTGGGAGAAATCCTCGTCCTTATGGAATTTTTTTGTAGCAAAAGCCCAGGACGGGCCGCAGGCAAGTTGGTTTTGAAAGGAGTCACTTTTCCCCAAGAAGCCAAACTCAAGAGCCGACTTGGCAGGTGTCATTTTGTAGGGTGCGTTTGGGCCTCCGATGGCAGCCAGGTTTGGAGGAGGGGGCAGCTTTGGTCTGGGAGAAATCCTCGTCCTTATGGAATTTTTGTAGGCAAAAACCCCACATGGGCCGCAGGCAAGTTAGGCAAGTTGACTCCGAAAGGAGGCACTTTTCCCCAAGAAGCCAAACTCAAGAACCCTCAATGCAGATGTCATTTTGTGGGGCGCGTTTGGGCCTCCGATGGCAGCCAGGTTTGGAGGAGGGGGCAGCTTTGGTCTGGGAGAAATCCTCGTCCTTATGGAATTTTTGTAGTCTAAAGCCCAGCACGGGCCGCAGGCTAGTTAGGCAAGTTGGCTTTGAAAGGAGTCACTTTTCCGCAAGAAGCCAAACTCAAGAGCCCACTTGGCAGATGTCATTTTGTAGGGCGCGTTTGGGCCTCCGATGGCAGCCAGGTTTGGAGGAGGGGGCAGCTTTGGTCTGGGAGAAATCCTCGTCCTTATGGAATTTTTGGAGGCAAAAGCCCAGGACGGGCCGCAGGCAAGTTGGCTTTGAAAGGAGGCACTTCCACCCAAGAAGCCAAACTCAAGAGCCCACTTGGCAGGTGTCATTTTGTAGGGCACGTTTGGGCCTCCGATGGCAGCCAGGTTTGGAGGAGGGGGCAGCTTTGGTCTGGGAGAAATCCTCGTCCTTATGGAATTTTTGGAGGCAAAAGCCCTGCATGGGCCGCCGGCAAGTTGACTCCGAAAGGAGGCACTTTTCCCCAAGAAGCCAAACTCAAGAGCCCGCTTGGCAGATGTCATTTTGTAGGGCGCGTTTGGGCCTCCGATGGCAGCCAGGTTTGGCGGAGGGGGCAGCTTTGGTCTGGGAGGAATCCTCGTCCTTATGGAATTTTTGTAGCAAACGTCCGGGACGGGACACAGGCAAGTTGGTTTTGAAAGGAGTCACTTTTCCCCAAGAAGCCAAACTCAAGAGCCCACTTGGCAGATGTCATTTTGTAGGGCGCGTTTGGGCCTCCGATGGCAGCCAGGTTTGGAGGAGGGAGCAGCTTTGGTCTGGGAGAAATCCTTGTCCTTCTGGAATTTTTGTAGGCAAAAGCCCAGGACGGGCCGCAGGCAAGTTAGGCAAGTTGGCTTTGAAAGGAGGCACTTTTCCCCAAGAAGCCAAACTCAAGAGCCCACTTGGCAGGTGTCATTTTGTAGGGCGCGTTTGGGCCTCCGATGGCAGCCAGGTTTGGAGGAGGGGGCAGCTTTGGTCTGGGAGAAATCCTCGTCCTTATGGAATTTTTGTACTCAAAAGCCCAGGACGGGCCGCAGGCAAGTTAGGCAAGTTGGCTCCGAAAGGAGGCACTTTTCCCCAAGAAGCCAAACTCAAGAGCCCACTTGGCAGATGTCATTTTGTAGGGCGCGTTTGGGCCTCCGATGGCAGCCAGGTTTGGA
The DNA here is from genome assembly GCF_963662255.1 of Cinclus cinclus. Taxonomy (NCBI): domain Eukaryota; kingdom Metazoa; phylum Chordata; class Aves; order Passeriformes; family Cinclidae; genus Cinclus; species Cinclus cinclus. Next base: position 461,388 of record NW_026912251.1, on the reverse strand, counting down.
GGAGGGGGCAGCTTTGTTCTGGGAGAAATCCTCGTCCTTATGGAATTTTTGTACGCAAAAGCCCTGCATGGGCTGCCGGCAAGTTGACTCCGAAAGGAGGCAATTTTCCCCAGAAAGCCAAACTCAAGAGCCCACTTGGCAGGTGTCATTTTGTAGGGCGCGTTTGGGCCTCCGATGGCAGCCAGGTTTGGAGGAGGGGGCAGCTTTGGTCTGGGAGAAATCCTCGTCCTTATGGAATTTTTGGAGGCAAAACCCCTGCATGAGCCGCAGGCAAGTTGTCTCCGAAAGGAGGCACTTTTCCCCAGAAAGCCAAACTCAAGAGCCCACTTGGCAGATGTCATTTTGTAGGGCGCGTTTGGGCCTCCGATGGCAGCCAGGTTTGGAGGAGGGGGCAGCTTTGGTCTGGGAGGAATCCTCGTCCTTATGGAATTTTTGTAGCAAAGGCCCAGGACGGGACGCAGGCAAGTTGGTTTTGAAAGGAGTCACTTTTCCCCACGAAGCCAAACTCAAGAGCCGACTTGGCAGGTGTCATTTTGTAGGGCGCGTTTGGGCCTCCGATGGCAGCCAGGTTTGGAGGAGGGGGCAGCTTTGGTCTGGGAGAAATCCTCGTCCTTATGGAATTTTTGTAGCAAAAGCCCAGGACGGGCCGCAGGCAAGTTGGTTTTGAAAGGAGTCACTTTTCCCCAAGAAGCCAAACTCAAGAGCCGACTTTGCAGGTGTCATTTTGTAGGGCGCGTTTGGGCCTCCGATGGCAGCCAGGTTTGGAGGAGGGGGCAGCTTTGGTCTGGGAGAAATCCTCGTCCTTATGGAATTTTTGTAGGCAAAAACCCCACATGGGCCGCAGGCAAGTTAGGCAAGTTGACTCCGAAAGGAGGCACTTTTCCCTAAGAAGCCAAACTCAAGAACCCTCAATGCAGATGTCATTTTGGGGGGCGCGTTTGGGCCTCCGATGGCAGCCAGGTTTGGAGGAGGGGGCAGCTTTGGTCTGGGAGAAATCCTCGTCGTTATGGAATTTTTGTAGTCTAAAGCCCAGCACGGGCCGCAGGCTAGTTAGGCAAGTTGGCTTTGAAAGGAGGCACTTTTCCCCAAGAAGCCAAACTCAAGAGCCCACTTGGCAGATGTCATTTTGTAGGGCGCGTTTGGGCCTCCGATGGCAGCCAGGTTTGGAGGAGGGGGCAGCTTTGGTCTGGGAGAAATCCTCGTCCTTATGGAATTTTTGGAGGCAAAAGCCCAGGACGGGCCGCAGGCAAGTTGGCTTTGAAAGGAGGCACTTCCACCCAAGAAGCCAAACTCAAGAGCCCACTTGGCAGGTGTCATTTTGTAGGGCACGTTTGGGCCTCCGATGGCAGCCAGGTTTGGAGGAGGGGGCAGCTTTGGTCTGGGAGAAATCCTCGTCCTTCTGGAATTTTTGTAGGCAAAAGCCCTGCATGGGCCGCAGGCAAGTTGACTCCGAAAGGAGGCACTTTTCCCCAGGAAGCCAAACTCAAGAACCCTCAATGCAGGTGTCATTTTGTGGGGCGCGTTTGGGCCTCCGATGGCAGCCAGGTTTGGAGGAGGGGGCAGCTTTGGTCTGGGAGAAATCTTCGTCCTTATGGAATTTTTGTAGGCAAAAGCCCAGGACGGGCCGCAGGCAAGTTGGCTTTGAAAGGAGGTACTTCCACCCAAGAAGACAAACTCAAGAGCCCACTTGGCAGATGTCATTTTGTAGGGCACGTTTGGGCCTCCGATGGCAGCCAGGTTTGGAGGAGGGGGCAGCTTTGGTCTGGGAGAAATCCTCGTCCTTCTGGAATTATTGGAGGCAAAAGCCCAGCACGGGCCGCAGGCTAGTTAGGCAATTTGGCTCCGAAAGGAGGCACTTTTCCCCAAGAAGCCAAACTCAAGAGCCCACTTGGCAGATGTCATTTTGTAGGGCGCGTTTGGGCCTCCAATGGCAGCCAGGTTTGGAGGAGGGGGCAGCTTTGGTCTGGGAGAAATCCTCGTCCTTATGGAATTTTTGTAGGCAAAAGCCCAGCACAGGCCGCAGGCTAGTTAGGCAAGTTGGCTCCGAAAGGAGGCACTTTTCCCCAAGAAGCCAAACTCAAGAGCCCACTTGGCAGGTGTCATTTTGTAGGGCGCGTTTGGGCCTCCGATGGCAGCCAGGTTTGGAGGAGGGGGCAGCTTTGGTCTGGGAGAAATCCTCGTCCTTATGGAATTTTTGGAGGCAAAAGCCCTGCATGGGCCGCCGGCAAGTTGACTCCGAAAGGAGGCACTTTTCCCCAAGAAGCCAAACTCAAGAGCCCGCTTGGCAGGTGTCATTTTGTAGGGCGCGTTTGGGCCTCCGATGGCAGCCAGGTTTGGAGGAGGGGGCAGCTTTGGTCTGGGAGGAATCCTCGTCCTTATGGAATTTTTGTAGCAAACGTCCGGGACGGGACGCAGGCAAGTTGGTTTTGAAAGGAGTCACTTTTCCCCAAGAAGCCAAACTCAAGAGCCCACTTGGCAGATGTCATTTTGTAGGGCGCGTTTGGGCCTCCGATGGCAGCCAGGTTTGGAGGAGGGAGCAGCTTTGGTCTGGGAGAAATCCTTGTCCTTCTGGAATTTTTGTAGGCAAAAGCCCAGGACGGGCCGCTGGCAAGTTAGGCAAGTTGGCTTTGAAAGGAGGCACTTTTCCCCAAGAAGCCAAACTCAAGAGCCCACTTGGCAGGTGTCATTTTGTAGGGCGCGTTTGGGCCTCCGATGGCAGCCAGGTTTGGAGGAGGGGGCAGCTTTGGTCTGGGAGAAATCCTCGTCCTTATGGAATTTTTGTACTCAAAAGCCCAGGACGGGCCGCAGGCAAGTTAGGCAAGTTGGCTCCGAAAGGAGGCACTTTTCCCCAAGAAGCCAAACTCAAGAACCCACAATGCAGATGTCATTTTGTAGGGCGCGTTTGGGCCTCCGATGGCAGCCAGGTTTGGAGGAGGGGGCAGCTTTGTTCTGGGAGAAATCCTCGTCCTTATGGAATTTTTGTACGCAAAAGCCCTGCATGGGCCGCCGGCAAGTTGACTCCGAAAGGAGGCAATTTTCCCCAGAAAGCCAAACTCAAGAGCCCACTTGGCAGGTGTCATTTTGTAGGGCGCGTTTGGGCCTCCGATGGCAGCCAGGTTTGGAGGAGGGGGCAGCTTTGGTCTGGGAGAAATCCTCGTCCTTATGGAATTTTTGGAGGCAAAACCCCTGCATGAGCCGCAGGCAAGTTGTCTCCGAAAGGAGGCACTTTTCCCCAGAAAGCCAAACTCAAGAGCCCACTTGGCAGATGTCATTTTGTAGGGCGCGTTTGGGCCTCCGATGGCAGCCAGGTTTGGAGGAGGGGGCAGCTTTGGTCTGGGAGAAATCCTCGTCCTTATGGAATTTTTGTAGCAAAAGCCCAGGACGGGCCGCAGGCAAGTTGGTTTTGAAAGGAGTCACTTTTCCCCAAGAAGCCAAACTCAAGAGCCGACTTGGCAGATGTCATTTTGTAGGGCGCGTTTGGGCCTCCGATGGCAGCCAGGTTTGGAGGAGGGGGCAGCTTTGGTCTGGGAGAAATCCTCGTCCTTATGGAATTTTTGTAGGCAAAAACCCCACATGGGCCGCAGGAAAGTTAGGCAAGTTGACTCCGAAAGGAGGCACTTTTCCCCAAGAAGCCAAACTCAAGAACCCTCAATGCAGATGTCATTTTGGGGGGCGCGTTTGGGCCTCCGATGGCAGCCAGGTTTGGAGGAGGGGGCAGCTTTGGTCTGGGAGAAATCCTCGTCCTTATGGAATTTTTGTAGTCTAAAGCCCAGCACGGGCCGCAGGCTAGTTAGGCAAGTTGGCTTTGAATGGAGGCACTTTTCCGCAAGAAGCCAAACTCAAGAGCCCACTTGGCAGATGTCATTTTGTAGGGCGCGTTTGGGCCTCCGATGGCAGCCAGGTTTGGAGGAGGGGGCAGCTTTGGTCTGGGAGAAATCCTCGTCCTTATGGAATTTTTGTAGGGAAAAGCCCAGGACGTGCCGCAGGCAAGTTGGCTTTGAAAGGAGGCACTTCCACCCAAGAAGCCAAACTCAAGAGCCCACTTGGCAGGTGTCATTTTGTAGGGCACGTTTGGGCCTCCGATGGCAGCCAGGTTTGGAGGAGGGGGCAGCTTTGGTCTGGGAGAAATCCTCGTCCTTCTGGAATTTTTGTAGGCAAAAGCCCTGCATGGGCCGCCGGCAAGTTGACTCCGAAAGGAGGCACTTTTCCCCAAGAAGCCAAACTCAAGAGCCCACTTGGCAGGTGTCATTTTGTAGGGCGCGTTTGGGCCTCCGATGGCAGCCAGGTTTGGCGGAGGGGGCAGCGTTGGTCTGGGAGGAATCCTCGTCCTTATGGAATTTTTGTAGCAAACGTCCGGGACGGGACGCAGGCAAGTTGGTTTTGAAAGGAGTCACTTTTCCCCAAGAAGCCAAACTCAAGAGCCCACTAGGCAGGTGTCATTTTCTAGGGCGCGTTTGGGCCTCCGATGGCAGCCAGGTTTGGAGGAGGGAGCAGCTTTGGTCTGGGAGAAATCCTTGTCCTTCTGGAATTTTTGTAGGCAAAAGCCCAGGACGGGCCGCAGGCAAGTTAGGCAAGTTGGCTTTGAAAGGAGGCACTTTTCCCCAAGAAGCCAAACTCAAGAGCCCACTTGGCAGGTGTCATTTTGTAGGGCGCGTTTGGGCCTCCGATGGCAGCCAGGTTTGGAGGAGGGGGCAGCTTTGGTCTGGGAGAAATCCTCGTCCTTATGGAATTTTTGTACTCAAAAGCCCAGGACGGGCCGCAGGCAAGTTAGGCAAGTTGGCTCCGAAAGGAGGCACTTTTCCCCAAGAAGCCAAACTCAAGAACCCACAATGCAGATGTCATGTTGTAGGGCGCGTTTGGGCCTCCGATGGCAGCCAGGTTTGGAGGAGGGGGCAGCTTTGTTCTGGGAGAAATCCTCGTCCTTATGGAATTTTTGTACGCAAAAGCCCTGCATGGGCCGCCGGCAAGTTGACTCCGAAAGGAGGCAATTTTCCCCAGAAAGCCAAACTCAAGAGCCCACTTGGCAGGTGTCATTTTGTAGGGCGCGTTTGGGCCTCCGATGGCAGCCAGGTTTGGAGGAGGGGGCAGCTTTGGTCTGGGAGAAATCCTCGTCCTTATGGAATTTTTGGAGGCAAAACCCCTGCATGAGCCGCAGGCAAGTTGTCTCCAAAAGGAGGCACTTTTCCCCAGAAAGCCAAACTCAAGAGCCCACTTGGCAGATGTCATTTTGTAGGGCGCGTTTGGGCCTCCGATGGCAGCCAGGTTTGGAGGAGGGGGCAGCTTTGGTCTGGGAGGAATCCTCGTCCTTATGGAATTTTTGTAGCAAAGGCCCAGGACGGGACGCAGGCAAGTTGGCTCCGAAAGGAGTCACTTTTCCCCACGAAGCCAAACTCAAGAGCCGACTTGGCAGGTGTCATTTTGTAGGGCGCGTTTGGGCCTCCGATGGCAGCCAGGTTTGGAGGAGGGGGCAGCTTTGGTCTGGGAGAAATCCTCGTCCTTATGGAATTTTTGTAGCAAAAGCCCAGGACGGGCCGCAGGCAAGTTGGTTTTGAAAGGAGTCACTTTTCCCCAGGAAGCCAAACTCAAGAGCCGACTTGGCAGGTGTCATTTTGTAGGGCGCGTTTGGGCCTCCGATGGCAGCCAGGTTTGGAGGAGGGGGCAGCTTTGGTCTGGGAGAAATCCTCGTCCTTATGGAATTTTTGTAGGCAAAAACCCCACATGGGCCGCAGGCAAGTTAGGAAAGTTGACTCCGAAAGGAGGCACTTTTCCCCAAGAAGCCAAACTCAAGAACCCTCAATGCAGATGTCATTTTGGGGGGCGCGTTTGGGCCTCCGATGGCAGCCAGGTTTGGAGGAGGGGGCAGCTTTGGTCTGGGAGAAATCCTCGTCCTTATGGAATTTTTGTAGTCTAAAGCCCAGCACGGGCCGCAGGCTAGTTAGGCAAGTTGGCTTTGAAAGGAGGCACTTTTCCGCAAGAAGCCATACTCAAGAGCCCACTTGGCAGATGTCATTTTGTAGGGCGCGTTTGGGCCTCCGATGGCAGCCAGGTTTGGAGGAGGGGGCAGCTTTGGTCTGGGAGAAATCCTCGTCCTTATGGAATTTTTGTAGGCAAAAGCCCAGGACGGGCCGCAGGCAAGTTGGCTTTGAAAGGAGGCACTTCCACCCAAGAAGCCAAACTCAAGAGCCCACTTGGCAGGTGTCATTTTGTAGGGCACGTTTGGGCCTCCGATGGCAGCCAGGTTTGGAGGAGGGGGCAGCTTTGGTCTGGGAGAAATCCTCGTCCTTCTGGAATTTTTGTAGGCAAAAGCCCAGCACAGGCCGCAGGCAAGTTGACTCCGAAAGGAGGCACTTTTCCCCAGGAAGCCAAACTCAAGAACCCTCAATGCAGGTGTCATTTGGTGCGGCGCGTTTGGGCCTCCGATGGCAGCCAGGTTTGGAGGAGGGGGCAGCTTTGGTCTGGGAGAAATCCTCGTCCTTCTGGAATTTTTGTAGGCAAAAGCCCTGCATGGGCCGCAGGCAAGTTGACTCCGAAAGGAGGCACTTTTCCCCAGGAAGCCAAACTCAAGAACCCTCAATGCAGGTGTCATTTTGTGGGGCGCGTTTGGGCCTCCGATGGCAGCCAGGTTTGGAGGAGGGAGCAGCTTTGGTCTGGGAGAAATCCTCGTCCTTCTGGAATTTTTGGAGGCAAAAGCCCAGGACGGGCCGCAGGCAAGTTAGGCAAGTTGGCTCCGAAAGGAGGCACTTTTCCCCAAGAAGCCAAACTCAAGAGCCCACTTGGCAGATGTCATTTTGTAGGGCGCGTTTGGGCCTCTGATGGCAGCCAGGTTTGGAGGAGGGGGCAGCTTTGGTCTGGGAGAAATCCTCGTCCTTATGGAATCTTTGTAGGCAAAAGCCCAGCACAGGCCGCAGGCTAGTTAGGCAAGTTGGCTCCGAAAGGAGGCACTTTTCCCCAAGAAGCCAAACTCAAGAGCCCACTTGGCAGGTGTCATTTTGTGGGGCGCGTTTGGGCCTCCGATGGCAGCCAGGTTTGGAGGAGGGGGCAGCTTTGGTCTGGGAGAAATCCTCGTCCTTATGGAATTTTTGGAGGCAAAAGCCCTGCATGGGCCGCAGGCAAGTTGACTCCGAAAGGAGGCACTTTTCCCCAAGAAGCCAAACTCAAGAGCCCGCTTGGCAGATGTCATTTTGTAGGGCGCGTTTGGGCCTCCGATGGCAGCCAGGTTTGGCGGAGGTGGCAGCTTTGGTCTGGGAGGAATCCTCGTCCTTATGGAATTTTTTTAGCAAACGTCCGGGACGGGACGCAGGCAAGTTGGTTTTGAAAGGAGTCACTTTTCCCCAAGAAGCCAAACTCAAGAGCCCACTTGGCAGATGTCATTTTGTAGGGCGCGTTTGGGCCTCCGATGGCAGCCAGGTTTGGAGGAGGGAGCAGCTTTGGTCTGGGAGAAATCCTTGTCCTTCTGGAATTTTTGTAGGCAAAAGCCCAGGACGGGCCGCAGGCAAGTTAGGCAAGTTGGCTTTGAAAGGAGGCACTTTTCCCCAAGAAGCCAATCTCAAGAGCCCACTTGGCAGGTGTCATTTTGTAGGGCGCGTTTGGGCCTCCGATGGCAGCCAGGTTTGGAGGAGGGGGCAGCTTTGGTCTGGGAGAAATCCTCGTCCTTATGGAATTTTTGTACTCAAAAGCCCAGGACGGGCCGCAGGCAAGTTAGGCAAGTTGGCTCCGAAAGGAGGCACTTTTCCCCAAGAAGCCAAACTCAAGAACCCACAATGCAGATGTCATTTTGTAGGGCGCGTTTGGGCCTCCGATGGCAGCCAGGTTTGGAGGAGGGGGCAGCTTTGTTCTGGGAGAAATCCTCGTCCTTATGGAATTTTTGTAGGCAAAAGCCCTGCATGGGCCGCCGGCAAGTTGACTCCGAAAGGAGGCAATTTTCCCCAAGAAGCCAAACTCAAGAGCCCACTTGGCAGGTGTCATTTTGTAGGGCGCGTTTGGGCCTCCGATGGCAGCCAGGTTTGGAGGAGGGGGCAGCTTTGGTCTGGGAGAAATCCTCGTCCTTATGGAATTTTTGTAGGCAAAACCCCTGCATGAGCCGCAGGCAAGTTGACTCCGAAAGGAGGCACTTTTCCCCAGAAAGCCAAACTCAAGAGCCCACTTGGCAGATGTCATTTTGTAGGGCGCGTTTGGGCCTCCGATGGCAGCCAGGTTTGGAGGAGGGGGCAGCTTTGGTCTGGGAGGAATCCTCGTCCTTATGGAATTTTTGTAGCAAAAGCCCAGGACGGGACGCAGGCAAGTTGGTTTTGAAAGGAGTCACTTTTCCCCAAGAAGCCAAACTCAAGAGCCGACTTGGCAGGTGTCATTTTGTAGGGCCCGTTTGGGCCTCCGATGTCAGCCAGGTTTGGAGGAGGGGGCAGCTTTGGTCTGGGAGAAATCCTCGTCCTTATGGAATTTTTGTAGGCAAAAACCCCACATGGGCCGCAGGCAAGTTAGGCAAGTTGGCTTTGAAAGGAAGCACTTCCACCCAGGAAGCCAAACTCAAGAGCCCACTTGGCAGATGTCATTTTGTAGGGCGCGTTTGGGCCTCTGATGGCAGCCAGGTTTGGAGGAGGGGGCAGCTTTGGTCTGGGAGAAATCCTCGTCCTTATGGAATCTTTGTAGGCAAAAGCCCAGCACAGGCCGCAGGCTAGTTAGGCAAGTTGGCTCCGAAAGGAGGCACTTTTCCCCAAGAAGCCAAACTCAAGAGCCCACTTGGCAGGTGTCATTTTGTAGGGCGCGTTTGGGCCTTCGATGGCAGCCAGGTTTGGCGGAGGGGGCAGCTTTGGTCTGGGAGGAATCCTCGTCCTTATGGAATTTTTGTAGCAAACGTCCGGGACGGGACGCAGGCAAGTTGGTTTTGAAAGGAGTCACTTTTGACCAAGAAGCCAAACTCAAGAGCCCACTTGGCAGATGTCATTTTGTAGGGCGCGTTTGGGCCTCCGATGGCAGCCAGGTTTGGAGGAGGGAGCAGCTTTGGTCTGGGAGAAATCCTTGTCCTTCTGGAATTTTTGTAGGCAAAAGCCCAGGACGGGCCGCAGGCAAGTTAGGCAAGTTGGCTTTGAAAGGAGGCACTTTTCCCCAAGAAGCCAAACTCAAGAGCCCACTTGGCAGGTGTCATTTTGTAGGGCGCGTTTGGGCCTCCGATGGCAGCCAGGTTTGGAGGAGGGGGCAGCTTTGGTCTGGGAGAAATCCTCGTCCTTATGGAATTTTTGTAGTCTAAAGCCCAGCACGGGCCGCAAGCTAGTTAGGCAAGTTGGCTTTGAAAGGAGGCACTTTTCCCCAAGAAGCCAAACTCAAGAGCCCACTTGGCAGATGTCATTTTGTAGGGCGCGTTTGGGCCTCCGATGGCAGCCAGGTTTGGAGGAGGGGGCAGCTTTGGTCTGGGAGAAATCCTCGTCCTTATGGAATTTTTGTAGGGAAAAGCCCAGGACGTGCCGCAGGCAAGTTGGCTTTGAAAGGAGGCACTTCCACCCAAGAAGCCAAACTCAAGAGCCCACTTGGCAGGTGTCATTTTGTAGGGCACGTTTGGGCCTCCGATGGCAGCCAGGTTTGGAGGAGGGGGCAGCTTTGGTCTGGGAGAAATCCTCGTCCTTATGGAATTTTTGTAGGCAAAAGCCCTGCATGGGCCGCAGGCAAGTTGACTCCGAAAGGAGGCACTTTTCCCCAGGAAGCCAAACTCAAGAACCCTCAATGCAGGTGTCATTTGGTGGGGCGCGTTTGGGCCTCCGATGGCAGCCAGGTTTGGAGGAGGGGGCAGCTTTGGTCTGGGAGAAATCCTCGTCCTTATGGAATTTTTGTAGGCAAAAGACCAGGACGGGCCGCAGGCAAGTTGGCTTTGAAAGGAGGTACTTCCACCCAAGAAGCCAAACTCAAGAGCCCACTTGGCAGATGTCATTTTGTAGGGCACGTTTGGGCCTCCGATGGCAGCCAGGTTTGGAGGAGGGGGCAGCTTTGGTCTGGGAGAAATCCTCGTCCTTCTGGAATTTTTGTAGGCAAAAGCCCTGCATGGGCCGCAGGCAAGTTGACTCCGAAAGGAGGCACATTTCCCCAGAAAGCCAAACTCAAGAGCCCACTTGGCAGATGTCATTTTGTAGGGCGCGTTTGGGCCTCCGATGGAAGCCAGGTTTGGAGGAGGGGGCAGCTTTGGTCTGGGAGAAATCCTCGTCCTTATGGAATTTTTGGAGGCAAAAGCCCAGGACGGGCCGCAGGCAAGTTAGGCAATTTGGCTCCGAAAGGAGGCACTTTTCCCCAAGAAGCCAAACTCAAGAGCCCACAATGCAGATGTCATTTTGTGGGGCGCGTTTGTGCCTCTGATGGCAGCCAGGTTTGGAGGAGGGGGCAGCTTTGGTCTGGGAGAAATCCTCGTCCTTATGGAATTTTTGTAGGCAAAAGCCCAGGACGGGACGCAGGCTAGTTAGGCAAGTTGGCTCCGAAAGGAGGCACTTTTCCCCAAGAAGCCAAACTCAAGAGCCCACTTGGCAGGTGTCATTTTGTAGGGCGCGTTTGGGCCTCCGATGGCAGCCAGGTTTGGAGGAGGGGGCAGCTTTGGTCTGGGAGAAATCCTCGTCCTTATGGAATTTTTGGAGGCAAAAGCCCTGCATGGGCCGCCGGCAAGTTGACTCCGAAAGGAGGCACTTTTCCCCAAGAAGCCAAACTCAAGAGCCCGCTTGGCAGATGTCATTATGTAGGGCGTGTTTGGGCCTCCGATCGCAGCCAGGTTTGGCGGAGGGGGCAGCTTTGGTCTGGGAGGAATCCTCGTCCTTATGGAATTTTTGTAGCAAACGTCCGGGACGGGATGCAGGCAAGTTGGTTTTGAAAGGAGTCACTTTTCCCCAAGAAGCCAAACTCAAGAGCCCACTTGGCAGATGTCATTTTGTAGGGCGCGTTTGGGCCTCCGATGGCAGCCAGGTTTGGAGGAGGGAGCAGCTTTGGTCTGGGAGAAATCCTTGTCCTTCTGGAATTTTTGTAGGCAAAAGCCCAGGACGGGCCGCAGGCAAGTTAGGCAAGTTGGCTTTGAAAGGAGGCACTTTTCCCCAAGAAGCCAAACTCAAGAACCCACAATGCAGATGTCATTTTGTAGGGCACGTTTGGGACTCCGATGGCAGCCAGGTTTGGAGGAGGGGGCAGCTTTGGTCTGGGAGAAATACTCGTCCTTCTGGAATTTTTGTAGCAAAAGCCCAGGACGGGCCGCAGGCAAGTTAGGCAAGTTGGCTCCGAAAGGAGGCACTTTTCCCCAAGAAGCCAAACTCAAGAACCCACAATGCAGATGTCATTTTGTAGGGCGCGTTTGGACCTCCGATGGCAGCCAGGTTTGGAGGAGGGGGCAGCTTTCTTCTCGGAGAAATCCTCGTCCTTATGGAATTTTTGTAGGCAAAAGCCCAGGACGGGACGCAGGCAAGTTGGCTTTGAAAGGAGGCACTTTCCCCCAAGAAGCCAAACTCAAGAGCCCACTTGGCAGGTGTCATTTTGTAGGGCGTGTTTGGGCCTCCGATGGCAGCCAGGTTTGGAGGAGGGGGCAGCTTTGGTCTGGGAGAAATCCTCGTCCTTATGGAATTTTTGTAGGCAAAAGCCCTGCATGGGCCGCCGGCAAGTTGACTCCGAAAGGAGGCACTTTTCCCCAAGAAGCCAAACTCAAGAGCCCACTTGGCAGATGTCATTTTGTAGGGCGCGTTTGGGCCTCCGATGGCAGCCAGGTTTGGAGGAGGGGGCAGCTTTGGTCTGGGAGAAATCCTCGTCCTTATGGAATTTTTGTAGGCAAAAGCCCAGAATGGGCCGCAGGCTAGTTAGGCAAGTTGGCTTTGAAAGGAGGCACTTTTCCGCAAGAAGCCAAACTCAAGAGCCCACTTGGCAGATGTCATTTTGTAGGGCGCGTTTGGGCCTCCGATGGCAGCCAGGTTTGGAGGAGGGGGCAGCTTTGGTCTGGGAGAAATCCTCGTCCTTCTGGAATTTTTGTAGGCAAAAGCCCAGGACGGGCCGCAGGCAAGTTGGCTTTGAAAGGAGGCACTTTCCCCCAAGAAGCCAAACTCAAGAGCCCACTTGGCAGATGTCATTTTGTAGGGCACGTTTGGGCCTCCGATGGCAGCCAGGTTTGGAGGAGGGGGCAGCTTTGGTCTGGGAGAAATCCTCGTCCTTATGGAATTTTTGTAGGCAAAAGCCCTGCATGAGCCGCAGGCAAGTTGACTCCGAAAGGAGGCACTTTTCCGCAAGAAGCCAAACTCAAGAGCCCACTTGGCAGATGTCATTTTGTAGGGCGCGTTTGGGCCTCCGATGGCAGCCAGGTTTGGAGGAGGGGGCAGCTTTGGTCTGGGAGAAATCCTCGTCCTTATGGAATTTTTGTAGGCAAAAACCCCGCATGGGCCGCAGGCAAGTTAGGCAAGTTGACTCCGAAAGGAGGCACTTTTCCCCAAGAAGCCAAACTCAAGAACACTCAATGCAGATGTCATTTTGTGGGGCGCGTTTGGGCCTCCGATGGCAGCCAGGTTTGGAGGAGGGGGCAGCTTTGGTCTGGGAGAAATCCTCGTCCTTATGGAATTTTTGGAGGCAAAAGCCCAGGATGGGCCGCAGGCAAGTTAGGCAAGTTGGCTCCGAAAGGAGGCACTTTTCCCCAAGAAGCCAAACTCAAGAACCCTCAATGCAGATGTCATTTTGTGGGGCGCGTTTGGGCCTCCGATGGCAGCCAGTTTTGGAGGAGGGGGCAGCTTTGGTCTGGGAGAAATCCTCGTCCTTATGGAATTTTTGTAGTCTAAAGCCCAGCACGGGCTGCAGGCAAGTTGGCTTTGAAAGGAGGCACTTTCCCCCAAGAAGCCAAACTCAGGAGCCCACTTGGCAGATGTCATTTTGTAGGGCGCGTTTGGGCCACCGATGGCAGCTAGGTTTGGAGGAGGGGGCAGCTTTGGTCTGGGAGAAATCCTCGTCCTTATGGAATTTTTGTAGGCAAAAGCCCAGAATGGGCTGCAGGCTAGTTAGGCAAGTTGGCTTTGAAAGGAGGCGCTTTTCCACAAGAAGCCAAACTCAAGAGCCCACTTGGCAGATGTCATTTTGTAGGGCGCGTTTGGGCCTCCGATGGCAGCCAGGTTTGGAGGAGGGGGCAGCTTTGGTCTGGGAGAAATCCTCGTCCTTATGGAATTTTTGGAGGCAAAAGCCCAGGACGGGCCGCAGGCAAGTTGGCTTTGAAAGGAGGCACTTCCACCCAAGAAGCCAAACTCAAGAACCCACATGGCAGATGTCATTTTGTAGGGCACGTTTGGGCCTCCGATGGCAGCCAGGTTTGGAGGAGGGGGCAGCTTTGGTCTGGGAGGAATCCTCGTCCTTATGGAATTTTTGTAGCAAAAGCCCGGGACGGGACACAGGCAAGTTGGTTTTGAAAGGAGGCACTTTTCCCCAGGAAACCAAACTCAAGAACCCTCAATGCAGGTGTCATTTTGTGGGGCGCGTTTGGGCCACCGATGGCAGCCAGGTTTGGAGGAGGGGGCAGCTTTGGTCTGGGAGAAATCCTCGTCCTTATGGAATTTTTGGAGGCAAAAGCCCAGGACAGGCCGCAGGCAAGTTAGGCAAGTTGGCTCCGAAAGGAGGCACTTTTCCCCAAGAAGCCAAACTCCAGAACCCTCAATGCAGATGTCATTTTGTGGGGCGCGTTTGGGCCTCCGATGGCAGCCAGGTTTGGAGGGGGGGGCAGCTTTGGTCTGGGAGAAATCCTCGTCCTTATGGAATTTTTGGAGGCAAAAGCCCTGCATGGGCCGCCGGCAAGTTGACTCCGAAAGGAGGCACTTTTCCCCAAGAAGCCAAACTCAAGAGCCCACTTGGCAGATGTCATTTTGTAGGGCGCGTTTGGGCCTCCGATGGCAGCCAGGTTTGGAGGAGGGGGCAGATTTGGTCTGGGAGAAATCCTCGTCCTTATGGAATTTTTGTAGGCAAAAGCCCATAATGGGCCGCAGGCTAGTTAGGCAAGTTGGCTTTGAAAGGAGGCACTTTTCCGCAAGAAGCCAAACTCAAGAGCCCACTTGGCAGATGTCATTTTGTAGGGCGCGTTTGGGCCTCCGATGGCAGCCAGGTTTGGAGGAGGGGGCAGCTTTGGTCTGGGAGAAATCCTCGTCCTTCTGGAATTTTTGTAGGCAAAAGCCCAGGACGGGCCGCAGGCAAGTTGGCTTTGAAAGGAGGCACTTTCCCCCAAGAAGCCAAACTCAAGAGCCCACTTGGCAGATGTCATTTTGTAGGGCACGTTTGGGCCTCCGATGGCAGCCAGGTTTGGAGGAGGGGGCAGCTTTGGTCTGGGAGAAATCCTCGTCCTTATGGAATTTTTGTAGGCAAAAGCCCAGGACGGGCTGCAGGCAAGTTGGCTTTGAAAGGAGGCACTTCCACCCAAGAAGCCAAACTCAAGAGCCCACTTGCCAGATGTCATTTTGTAGGGCACGTTTGGGCCTCCGATGGCAGCCAGGTTTGGAGGAGGGGGCAGCTTTGGTCTGGGAGAAATCCTCGTCCTTATGGAATTTTTGGAGGCAAAAGCCCTGCATGGGCCGCCGGCAAGTTAGGCATTTTGGCTCGGAAAGGAAGCACTTTTCCCCAAGAAGCCAAACTCAAGAGCCCACTTGGCAGGTGTCATTTTGTAGGGCACGTTTGGGCCTCCGATGGCAGCCAGGTTTGGAGGAGGGGGCAGCTTTGGTCTGGGAGAAATCCTCGTCCTTATGGAATTTTTGGAGGCAAAAGCCCAGGATGGGCCGCAGGCAAGTTAGGCAAGTTGGCTCCGAAAGGAGGCACTTTTCCCCAGAAAGCCAAACTCAAGAACCCTCAATGCAGATGTCATTTTGTGGGGCGCGTTTGGGCCTCCGATGGCAGCCAGTTTTGGAGGAGGGGGCAGCTTTGGTCTGGGAGAAATCCTCGTCCTTATGGAATTTTTGTAGTCTAAAGCCCAGCACGGGCTGCAGGCAAGTTGGCTTTGAAAGGAGGCACTTTCCCCCAAGAAGCCAAACTCAGGAGCCCACTTGGCAGATGTCATTTTGTAGGGCGTGTTTGGGCCACCGATGGCAGCTAGGTTTGGAGGAGGGAGCAGCTTTGGTCTGGGAGAAATCCTCGTCCTTATGGAATTTTTGTAGGCAAAAGCCCAGAATGGGCTGCAGGCTAGTTAGGCAAGTTGGCTTTGAAAGGAGGCACTTTTCCACAAGAAGCCAAACTCAAGAGCCCACTTGGCAGATGTCATTTTGTAGGGCGCGTTTGGGCCTCCGATGGCAGCCAGGTTTGGAGGAGGGGGCAGCTTTGGTCTGGGAGAAATCCTCGTCCTTATGGAATTTTTGGAGGCAAAAGCCCAGGACGGGCCGCAGGCAAGTTGGCTTTGAAAGGAGGCACTTCCACCCAAGAAGCCAAACTCAAGAGCCCACATGGCAGATGTCATTTTGTAGGGCACGTTTGGGCCTCCGATGGCAGCCAGGTTTGGAGGAGGGGGCAGCTTTGGTCTGGGAGGAATCCTCGTCCTTATGGAATTTTTGTAGCAAAAGCCCGGGACGGGACACAGGCAAGTTGGTTTTGAAAGGAGGCACTTTTCCCCAGGAAACCAAACTCAAGAACCCTCAATGCAGGTGTCATTTTGTGGGGCGCGTTTGGGCCACCGATGGCAGCCAGGTTTGGAGGAGGGGGCAGCTTTGGTCTGGGAGAAATACTCGTCCTTATGGAATTTTTGGAGGCAAAAGCCCTGCATGGGCCGCCGGCAAGTTGACTCCGAAAGGAGGCACTTTTCCCCAAGAAGCCAAACTCAAGAGCCCGCTTGGCAGATGTCATTTTGTAGGGCGCGTTTGGGCCTCCGATGGCAGCCAGGTTTGGCGGAGGGGGCAGCTTTGGTCTGGGAGGAATCCTCGTCCTTATGGAATTTTTGTAGCAAACGTCCGGGACGGGACGCAGGCAAGTTGGTTTTGAAAGGAGTCACTTTTCCCCAAGAAGCCAAACTCAAGAGCCCACTTGGCAGATGTCATTTTGTAGGGCGCGTTTGGGCCTCCGATGGCAGCCAGGTTTGGAGGAGGGGGCAGCTTTGGTCTGGGAGAAATCCTTGTCCTTCTGGAATTTTTGTAGGCAAAAGCCCAGAATGGGCTGCAGGCTAGTTAGGCAAGTTGGCTTTGAAAGGAGGCACTTTTCCCCAAGAAGCCAAACTCAAGAGCCCACTTGGCAGATGTCATTTTGTAGGGCGCGTTTGGGCCTCCGATGGCAGCCAGGTTTGGAGGAGGGGGCAGCTTTGGTCTGGGAGAAATCCTCGTCCTTCTGGAATTTTTGTACTCAAAAGCCCAGGACGGGCCGCAGGCAAGTTAGGCAAGTTGGCTCCGAAAGGAGGCACTTTTCCCCAAGAAGCCAAACTCAAGAACCCACAATGCAGATGTCATTTTCTAGGGCGCGTTTGGGCCTCCGATGGCAGCCAGGTTTGGAGGAGGGGGCAGCTTTGTTCTGGGAGAAATCCTCGTCCTTATGGAATTTTTGTAGGTAAAAGCCCAGAATGGGCCGCAGGCTAGTTAGGCAAGTTGGCTTTGAAAGGAGGCACTTTTCCGCAAGAAGCCAAACTCAAGAGCCCACTTGGCAGATGTCATTTTGTAGGGCGCGTTTGGGCCTCCGATGGCAGCCAGGTTTGGAGGAGGGGGCAGCTTTGGTCTGGGAGAAATCCTCGTCCTTCTGGAATTTTTGTAGGCAAAAGCCCAGGACGGGCCGCAGGCAAGTTGGCTTTGAAAGGAGGCACTTCCACCCAAGAAGCCAAACTCAAGAGCCCACTTGGCAGATGTCATTTTGTAGGGCACGTTTGGGCCTCCGATGGCAGCCAGGTTTGGAGGAGGGGGCAGCTTTGGTCTGGGAGAAATCCTCGTCCTTATGGAATTTTTGTAGGAAAAGCCCAGCACGGGCTGCAGGCAAGTTGGCTTTGAAAGGAGGCACTTTCCCCCAAGAAGCCAAACTCAGGAGCCCACTTGGCAGATGTCATTTTGTGGGGCGCGTTTGGGCCACCGATGGCAGCTAGGTTTGGAGGAGGGGGCAGCTTTGGTCTGGGAGAAATCCTCGTCCTTATGGAATTTTTGTAGGCAAAAGCCCAGAATGGGCTGCAGGCTAGTTAGGCAAGTTGGCTTTGAAAGGAGGCACTTTTCCGCAAGAAGCCAAACTCAAGAGCCCACTTGGCAGATGTCATTTTGTAGGGCGCGTTTGGGCCTCCGATGGCAGCCAGGTTTGGAGGAGGGGGCAGCTTTGGTCTGGGAGAAATCCTCGTCCTTATGGAATTTTTGTAGGCAAAAGCCCAGGACGGGCCGTAGGCAAGTTGGCTTTGAAAGGAGGCACTTTTCCGCAAGAAGCCAAACTCAAGAGCCCACTTGGCAGATGTCATTTTGTAGGGCGCGTTTGGGCCTCCGATGGCAGCCAGGTTTGGAGGAGGGGGCAGCTTTGGTCTGGGAGGAATCCTCGTCCTTATGGAATTTTTGTAGCAAAAGCCCGGGACGGGACACAGGCAAGTTGGTTTTGAAAGGAGTCACATTTCCCCAAGAAGCCAAACTCAAGAGCCCACTTGACAGGTGTCATTTTGTAGGGCACGTTTGGGCCTCCGATGGCAGCCAGGTTTGGAGGAGGGGGCAGCTTTGGCCTGGGAGAAATCCTCGTCCTTCTGGAATTTTTGGAGGCAAAAGCCCAGGACGGGCCGCAGGCAAGTTAGGCAAGTTGGCTTTGAATGGAGGCACTTTTCCCCAAGAAGCCAAACTCAAGAACCCTCAATGCAGATGTCATTTTGTGGGGCGCGTTTGGGCCTCCGATGGCAGCCAGGTTTGGAGGAGGGGGCAGCTTTGGTCTGGGAGAAATCCTCGTCCTTATGGAATTTTTGTAGTCTAAAGCCCAGCACGGGCCGCAGGCTAGTTAGGCAAGTTGGCTTTGAAAGGAGGCACTTTTCCCCAAGAAGCCAAACTCAAGAGCCCACTTGGCAGATGTCATTTTGTAGGGCGCGTTTGGGCCTCCGATGGCAGCCAGGTTTGGAGGAGGGGGCAGCTTTGGTCTGGGAGAAATCCTCGTCCTTATGGAATTTTTGTATGCAAAAGCCCAGGACGGGACGCAGGCAAGTTGGCTTTGAAAGGAGGCACTTCCACCCAAGAAGCCAAACTCAAGAGCCCACTTGGCAGGTGTCATTTTGTAGGGCACGTTTGGGCCTCCGATGGCAGCCAGGTTTGGAGGAGGGGGCAGCTTTGGTCTGGGAGAAATCCTCGTCCTTCTGGAATTTTTGTAGGCAAAAGCCCTGCATGGGCCGCAGGCAAGTTGACTCCGAAAGGAGGCACTTTTCCCCAGAAAGCCAAACTCAAGAGCCCACTTGGCAGATGTCATTTTGTAGGGCGCGTTTGGGCCTCCGATGGCAGCCAGGTTTGGAGGAGGGGGCAGCTTTGGTCTGGGAGGAATCCTCGTCCTTATGGAATTTTTGTAGCAAAAGCCCGGGACGGGACGCAGGCAAGTTGGTTTTGAAAGGAGTCACTTTTCCCCAAGAAGCCAAACTCAAGAGCCCACTTGGCAGGTGTCATTTTGTAGGGCGCGTTTGGGCCTCCGATGGCAGCCAGGTTTGGAGGAGGGGGCAGCTTTGGTCTGGGAGAAATCCTCGTCCTTATGGAATTTTTGTAGGCAAAAACCCCGCATAGGCCGCAGGCAAGTTAGGCAAGTTGCTTTGAAAGGAGGCACTTTTCCCCAAGAAGCCAAACTCAAGAACCCACAATGCAGATGTCATTTTGTAGGGCGCGTTTGGGCCTCCGATGGCAGCCAGGTTTGGAGGAGGAGGCAGCTTTGGTCTGGGAGAAATCCTCGTCCTTCTGGAATTTTTGTAGGCAAAAGCCCAGGACGGGCCGCAGGCAAGTTGGCTTTGAAAGGAGGCACTTCCACCCAAGAAGCCAAACTCAAGAGCCCACTTGGCAGGTGTCATTTTGTAGGGCACGTTTGGGCCTCCGATGGCAGCCAGGTTTGGAGGAGGGGGCAGCTTTGGTCTGGGAGAAATCCTCGTCCTTATGGAATTTTTGTAGGCAAAAGCCCAGGACGGGCCGTAGGCAAGTTGGCTTTGAAAGGAGGCACTTTTCCGCAAGAAGCCAAACTCAAGAGCCCACTTGGCAGATGTCATTTTGTAGGGCGCGTTTGGGCCTCCGATGGCAGCCAGGTTTGGAGGAGGGGGCAGCTTTGGTCTGGGAGGAATCCTCGTCCTTATGGAATTTTTGTAGCAAAAGCCCGGGACGGGACACAGGCAAGTTGGTTTTGAAAGGAGTCACATTTCCCCAAGAAGCCAAACTCAAGAGCCCACTTGACAGGTGTCATTTTGTAGGGCACGTTTGGGCCTCCGATGGCAGCCAGGTTTGGAGGAGGGGGCAGCTTTGGCCTGGGAGAAATCCTCGTCCTTCTGGAATTTTTGGAGGCAAAAGCCCAGGACGGGCCGCAGGCAAGTTAGGCAAGTTGGCTTTGAAAGGAGGCACTTTTCCGCAAGAAGCCAAACTCAAGAGCCCACTTGGCAGATGTCATTTTGTAGGGCGCGTTTGGGCCTCCGATGGCAGCCAGGTTTGGAGGAGGGGGCAGCTTTGGTCTGGGAGAAATCCTCGTCCTTATGGAATTTTTGTATGCAAAAGCCCAGGACGGGACGCAGGCAAGTTGGCTTTGAAAGGAGGCACTTCCACCCAAGAAGCCAAACTCAAGAGCCCACTTGGCAGGTGTCATTTTGTAGGGCACGTTTGGGCCTCCGATGGCAGCCAGGTTTGGAGGAGGGGGCAGCTTTGGTCTGGGAGAAATCCTCGTCCTTCTGGAATTTTTGTAGGCAAAAGCCCTGCATGGGCCGCAGGCAAGTTGACTCCGAAAGGAGGCACTTTTCCCCAGGAAGCCAAACTCAAGAACCCTCAATGCAGGTGTCATTTTGTGGGGCGCGTTTGGGCCTCCGATGGCAGCCAGGTTTGGAGGAGGGGGCAGCTTTGGTCTGGGAGAAATCCTCGTCCTTATGGAATTTTTGTAGGCAAATCCCAGGACGGGCCGCAGGCAAGTTGGCTTTGAAAGGAGGTACTTCCACCCAAGAAGCCAAACTCAAGAGCCCACTTGGCAGATGTCAATTTGTAGGGCACGTTTGGGCCTCCGATGGCAGCCAGGTTTGGAGGAGGGGGCAGCTTTGGTCTGGGAGAAATCCTCGTCCTTATGGAATTTTTGTAGGCAAAAGCTCTGCATGGGCCGCAGGCAAGTTGACTCCGAAAGGAGGCACTTTTCCCCAGAAAGCCAAACTCAAGAGCCCACTTGGCAGATGTCATTTTGTAGGGCGCGTTTGGGCCTCCGATGGCAGCCAGGTTTGGAGGAGGGGGCAGCTTTGGTCTGGGAGGAATCCTCGTCCTTATGGAATTTTTGTAGCAAAAGCCCGGGACGGGACGCAGGCAAGTTGGTTTTGAAAGGAGTCACTTTTCCCCAAGAAGCCAAACTCAAGAGCCCACTTGGCAGGTGTCATTTTGTAGGGCGCGTTTGGGCCTCCGATGGCAGCCAGGTTTGGAGGAGGGGGCAGCTTTGGTCTGGGAGAAATCCTCGTCCTTATGGAATTTTTGTAGGCAAAAACCCCGCATAGGCCGCAGGCAAGTTAGGCAAGTTGCTTTGAAAGGAGGCACTTTTCCCCAAGAAGCCAAACTCAAGAACCCACAATGCAGATGTCATTTTGTAGGGCGCGTTTGGGCCTCCGATGGCAGCCAGGTTTGGAGGAGGAGGCAGCTTTGGTCTGGGAGAAATCCTCGTCCTTATGGAATTTTTGTAGCATAAGCCCAGGACGGGCCGCAGGCAAGTTGGCTTTGAAAGGAGGCACTTCCACCCAAGAAGCCAAACTCAAGAGCCCACTTGGCAGGTGTCATTTTGTAGGGCACGTTTGGGCCTCCGATGGCAGCCAGGTTTGGAGGAGGGGGCAGCTTTGGTCTGGGAGAAATCCTCGTCCTTCTG
Organism: Cinclus cinclus; assembly: GCF_963662255.1. Lineage (NCBI taxonomy): Eukaryota > Metazoa > Chordata > Aves > Passeriformes > Cinclidae > Cinclus > Cinclus cinclus. The sequence continues at coordinate 440,448 of NW_026912251.1, read as the reverse complement.
GAATTTTTGGAGGCAAAAGCCCTGCATGGGCCGCAGGCAAGTTGACTCCGAAAGGCGGCACTTTTCCCCAGGAAGCCAAATTCAAGAACCCTCAATGCAGGTGTCATTCTGTGGGGCGCGTTTGGGCCTCTGATGGCAGCCAGGTTTGGAGGAGGGGGCAGCTTTGGTCTGGGAGAAATCCTCGTCCTTATGGAATTTTTGTAGTCTAAAGCCCAGCACGGGCCGCAGGCTAGTTTGGCAAGTTGGCTTTGAAAGGAGGCACTTTCCCCCAAGAAGCCAAACTCAAGAGCCCACTTGGCAGATGTCATTTTGTAGGGCGCGTTTGGGCCTCCAATGGCAGCCAGGTTTGGCGGAGGGGGCAGCTTTGGTCTGGGAGGAATCCTCGTCCTTATGGAATTTTTGTAGGCAAAAACCCCGCATGGGCCGCAGGCAAGTTGGTTTTGAAAGGAGTCACTTTTCCCCAAGAAGCCAAACTCAAGAGCCCACTTGGCAGGTGTCATTTTGTAGGGCGCGTTTGGGCCTCCGATGGCAGCCAGGTTTGGAGGAGGGGGCAGCTTTGGCCTGGGAGAAATCCTCGTCCTTCTGGAATTTTTGGAGGCAAAAGCCCAGGACGGGCCGCAGGCAAGTTAGGCAAGTTGGCTCCGAAAGGAGGCACTTTTCCCCAAGAAGCCAAACTCAAGAACCCACAATGCAGATGTCATTTTCTAGGGCGCGTTTGGGCCTCCGATGGCAGCCAGGTTTGGAGGAGGGGGCAGCTTTGGTCTGGGAGAAATCCTCGTCCTTATGGAATTTTTGTAGGCAAAAGCCCAGCATGGGCCGCTGGCAAGTTAGGCAAGTTGGCTTCGAAAGGAGGCACTTTTCCCCAAGAAGCCAAACTCAAGAGCCCACTTGGCAGGTGTCATTTTGTAGGGCACGTTTGGGCCTCCGATGGCAGCCAGGTTTGGAGGAGGGGGCAGCTTTGGTCTGGGAGAAATCCTCGTCCTTATGGAATTTTTGTAGTCTAAAGCCCAGCACGGGCTTCAGGCAAGTTGGCTCCGAAAGGAGGCACTTTTCCCCAAGAAGCCAAACTCAAGAACCCTCAATGCAGATGTCATTTTGTGGGGCGCGTTTGGGCCTCTGATGGCAGCTAGGTTTGGAGGAGGGGGCAGCTTTGGTCTGGGAGAAATCCTCGTCCTTATGGAATTTTTGTAGTCTAAAGCCCAGCACGGGCCGCAGGCTAGTTAGGCAAGTTGGCTTTGAAAGGAGGCACTTTTCCACAAGAAGCCAAACTCAAGAGCCCACTTGGCAGATGTCATTTTGTAGGGCACGTTTGGGCCTCCGATGGCACCCAGGTTTGGAGGAGGGGGCAGCTTTGGTCTGGGAGAAATCCTCGTCCTTATGGAATTTTTGTAGGCAAAAGCCCTGCATGGGCCGCAGGCAAGTTGACTCCGAAAGGAGGCACTTTTCCCCAGGAAGCCAAAATCAAGAACCCTCAATGCAGGTGTCATTTTGTAGGGCGCGTTTGGTCCTCCGATGGCCGCCAGGTTTGGAGGAGGGGGCAGCTTTGGTCTGGGAGAAATCCTCGTCCTTATGGAATTTTTGTAGTCTAAAGCCCAGCACGGGCCGCAGGCTAGTTAGGCAAGTTGGCTTTGAAAGGAGGCACTTTTCCCCAAGAAGCCAAACTCAAGAGCCCACTTGGCAGATGTCATTTTGTAGGGCGCGTTTGGGCCTCCGATGACAGCCAGGTTTGGAGGAGGGGGCTGCTTTGGTCTGGGAGAAATCCTCGTCCTTATGGAATTTTTGTAGGCAAAAGCCCTGCATGGGCCGCAGGCAAGTTGAGTCCGAAAGGAGGCACTTGTCCCCAGAAAGCCAAACTCAAGAGCCCACTTGGCAGATGTCATTTTGTAGGGCGCGTTTGGGCCTCCGATGGCAGCCAGGTTTGGAGGAGGGGGCAGCTTTGGTCTGGGAGGAATCCTCGTCCTTATGGAATTTTTTTAGCAAAAGCCCGGGACGGGACGCAGGCTAGTTGGTTTTGAAAGGAGTCACTTTTCCCCAAGAAGCCAAACTCAAGAGCCCACTTGGCAGGTGTCATTTTGTAGGGCGCGTTTGGGCCTCCGATGTCAGCCAGGTTTGGAGGAGGGGGCAGCTTTGGTCTGGGAGAAATCCTCGTCCTTATGGAATTTTTGTAGGCAAAAACCCCGCATGGGCCGCAGGCAAGTTAGGCAAGTTGGTTTTGAAAGGAGGCACTTTTCCCCAAGAAGCCAAACTCAAGAACTCACAATGCAGATGTCATTTTGTAGGGCGCGTTTGGGCCTCCGATGGCAGCCAGGTTTGGAGGAGGGGGCAGCTTTGGTCTGGGAGAAATCCTCGTCCTTATGGAATTTTTGTAGCAAAAGCCCAGGACGGGCCGCAGGCAAGTTAGGCAAGTTGGCTCCGAAAGGAGGCACTTTTCCCCAAGAAGCCAAACTCAAGAACCCTCAATGCAGATGTCATTTTGTGGGGCGCCTTTGGGCCTCCGATGGCAGCCAGGTTTGGAGGAGGGGGCAGCTTTGGTCTGGGAGAAATCCTCGTCCTTATGGAATTTTTGTAGTCTAAAGCCCAGCACGGGCTGCAGGCAAGTTGGCTTTGAAAGGAGTCACTTTCCCCCAAGAAGCCAAACACAGGAGCCCACTTGGCAGATGTCATTTTGTAGGGCGCGTTTGGGCCACCGATGGCAGCCAGGTTTGGAGGAGGGGGCAGCTTTGGTCTGGGAGAAATCCTCGTCCTTATGGAATTTTTGTAGGCAAAAGCCCAGCACGGGCCGCAGGCAAGTTGGCTTTGAAAGGAGGTACTTCCACACAAGAAGCCAAACTCAAGAGCCCACTTGGCAGATGTCATTTTGTAGGGCGCGTTTGGGCCTCCGATGGCAGCCAGGTTTGGAGGAGGGGGCAGCTTTGGTCTGGGAGAAATCCTCGTCCTTATGGAATTTTTGTAGGCAAAAGCCCTGCATGGGCCGCAGGCAAGTTGACTCCGAAAGGAGGCACTTTTCCCCAGGAAGCCAAAATCAAGAACCCTCAATGCAGGTGTCATTTTGTAGGGCGCGTTTGGTCCTCCGATGGCAGCCAGGTTTGGAGGAGGGGGCAGCTTTGGTCTGGGAGAAATCCTCGTCCTTATGGAATTTTTGTAGTCTAAAGCCCAGCACGGGCCGCAGGCTAGTTAGGCAAGTTGGCTTTGAAAGGAGGCACTTTTCCCCAAGAAGCCAAACTCAAGAGCCCACTTGGCAGATGTCATTTTGTAGGGCGCGTTTGGGCCTCCGATGGCAGCCAGGTTTGGAGGAGGGGGCAGCTTTGGTCTGGGAGGAATCCTCGTACTTATGGAATTTTTGTAGGCAACAGCCCAGGAAGGGCCGCAGGCAAGTTGGCTTTGAAAGGAGGTACTTGAACCCAAGAAGCCAAACTCAAGAGCCCACTTGGCAGATGTCATTTTGTAGGGCGCGTTTGGGCCTCCGATGGCAGCCAGGTTTGGAGGAGGGAGCAGCTTTGGTCTGGGAGAAAACCCCGTCCTTATGGAATTTTTGTAGGCAAAAGCCCTGCATGGGCCGCAGGCAAGTTGAGTCCGAAAGGAGGCACTTTTCCCCAGAAAGCCAAACTCAAGAGCCCACTTGGCAGATGTCATTTTGTAGGGCGCGTTTGGGCCTCCGATGGCAGCCAGGTTTGGAGGAGGGGGCAGCTTTGGTCTGGGAGGAATCCTCGTCCTTATGGAATTTTTTTAGCAAAAGCCCGCGACGGGACGCAGGCAAGTTGGTTTTGAAAGGAGTCACTTTTCCCCAAGAAGCCAAACTCAAGAGCCCACTTGGCAGGTGTCATTTTGTAGGGCGCGTTTGGGCCTCCGATGTCAGCCAGGTTTGGAGGAGGGGGCAGCTTTGGTCTGGGAGAAATCCTCGTCCTTATGGAATTTTTGTAGGCAAAAACCCCGCATGGGCCGCAGGCAAGTTAGGCAAGTTGGTTTTGAAAGGAGGCACTTTTCCCCAAGAAGCCAAACTCAAGAACTCACAATGCAGATGTCATTTTGTAGGGCGCGTTTGGGCCTCCGATGGCAGCCAGGTTTGGAGGAGGGGGCAGCTTTGGTCTGGGAGAAATCCTCGTCCTTATGGAATTTTTGTAGCAAAAGCCCAGGACGGGCCGCAGGCAAGTTAGGCAAGTTGGCTCCGAAAGGAGGCACTTTTCCCCAAGAAGCCAAACTCAAGAACCCTCAATGCAGATGTCATTTTGTGGGGCGCGTTTGGGCCTCCGATGGCAGCCAGGTTTGGAGGAGGGGGCAGCTTTGGTCTGGGAGAAATCCTCGTCCTTATGGAATTTTTGTAGTCTAAAGCCCAGCACGGGCTGCAGGCAAGTTGGCTTTGAAAGGAGTCACTTTCCCCCAAGAAGCCAAACACAGGAGCCCACTTGGCAGATGTCATTTTGTAGGGCGCGTTTGGGCCACCGATGGCAGCCAGGTTTGGAGGAGGGGGCAGCTTTGGTCTGGGAGAAATCCTCGTCCTTATGGAATTTTTGTAGGCAAAAGCCCAGCACGGGCCGCAGGCAAGTTGGCTTTGAAAGGAGGTACTTCCACCCAAGAAGCCAAACTCAAGAGCCCACTTGGCAGATGTCATTTTGTAGGGCGCGTTTGGGCCTCCGATGGCAGCCAGGTTTGGAGGAGGGGGCAGCTTTGGTCTGGGAGAAATCCTCGTCCTTATGGAATTTTTGTAGGCAAAAGCCCAGGACGGGCCGCAGGCAAGTTGGCTTTGAAAGGAGGCACTTCCACCCAAGAAGCCAAACTCAAGAGCCCACTTGGCAGATGTCATTTTGTAGGGCACGTTTGGGCCTCCGATGGCAGCCAGGTTTGGAGGAGGGGGCAGCTTTGGTCTGGGAGAAATCCTCGTCCTTATGGAATTTTTGTACGCAAAAGCCCTGCATGGGCCGCCGGCAAGTTGACTCCGAAAGGAGGCACTTTTCCCCAAGAAGCCAAACTCAAGAGCCCACTTGGCAGATGTCATTTTGTAGGGCGCGTTTGGGCCTCCGATGGCAGCCAGGTTTGGAGGAGGGGGCAGCTTTGGTCTGGGAGAAATCCTTGTACTTATGGAATTTTTGTAGGCAAAAGCCCAGGACGGGCCGCAGGCAAGTTAGGCATGTTGGCTTTGAAAGGAGGCACTTTTCCCCAAGAAGCCAAACTCAAGAACGCGCAATGCAGATGTCCTTTTGTAGGGCGCGTTTGGGCCTCTGATGGCAGCCAGGTTTGGAGGAGGGGGCAGCTTTGGTCTGGGAGAAATCCTCGTCCTTATGGAATTTTTGGAGGCAAAAGCCCTGCATGGGCCGCCGGCAAGTTAGGCATTTTGGCTCGGAAAGGAAGCACTTTTCCCCAAGAAGCCAAACTCAAGAGCCCACTTGGCAGATGTCATTTTGTAGGGCGCGTTTGGGCCTCCGATGGCAGCCAGGTTTGGAGGAGGGAGCAGCTTTGGTCTGGGAGAAAACCCCGTCCTTATGGAATTTTTGTCGGCAAAAGCCCTGCATGAGCCGCAGGCAAGTTGACTCCGAATGGAGGCACTTTTCCCCAGGAAGCCAAACTCAAGAGCCCACTTGGCAGATGTCATTTTGTAGGGCGCGTTTGGGCCTCCGATGGCAGCCAGGTTTGGAGGAGGGGGCAGCTTTGGTCTGGGAGAAATCCTCGTCCTTATGGAATTTTTGTAGCAAAAGCCCAGCACGGGACGCAGGCATGTTGGTTTTGAAAGGAGTCACTTTTCCCCAAGAAGCCAAACTCAAGAGCCCACTTGGCAGGTGTCATTTTGTAGGGCACGTTTGGGCCTCGATGGCAGCCAGGTTTGGAGGAGGGGGCAGCTTTGGCCTGGGAGAAATCCTCGTCCTTATGGAATTTTTGGAGGCAAAAGCCCAGCACGGGCCGCAGGCAAGTTAGGCAAGTTGGCTCCGAAAGGAGGCACTTTTCCCCAAGAAGCCAAACTCAAGAACCCTCAATGCAGATGTCATTTTGTGGGGCGCGTTTGGGCCTCCGATGGCAGCCAGGTTTGGAGGAGGGGGCAGCTTTGGTCTGGGAGAAATCCTCGTCCTTATGGAATTTTTGTAGTCTAAAGCCCAGAATGGGCTGCAGGCTAGTTAGGCAAGTTGGCTTTGAAAGGAGGCACTTTTCCGCAAGAAGCCAATCTCAAGAGCCCACTTGGCAGATGTCATTTTGTAGGGCGCGTTTGGGCCTCCGATGGCAGCCAGGTTTGGAGGAGGGGGCAGCTTTGGTCTGGGAGAAATCCTCGTCCTTCTGGAATTTTTGTAGGCAAAAGCTCTGCATTGGCCGCAGGCAAGTTGACTCCGAAAGGAGGCACTTTTCCCCAAGAAGCCAAACTCAAGAACCCTCAATGCAGGTGTCATTTTGTGGGGCGCGTTTGGGCCTCCGATGGCAGCCAGGTTTGGAGGAGGGGGCAGCTTTGGTCTGGGAGAAATCCTCGTCCTTCTGGAATTTTTGGAGGCAAAAGCCCAGGACGGGCCGCAGGCAAGTTAGGCAAGTTGGCTCTGAAAGGAGGCACTTTTCCCCAAGAAGCCAAACTCAAGAGCCCACTTGGCAGATGTCATTTTGTGGGGCGCATTTGGGCCTCTGATGGCAGGCAGGTTTGGAGGAGGGGGCAGCTTTGGTCTGGGAGAAATCCTCGTCCTTATGGAATTTTTGTAGTCTAAAGCCCAGCACGGGCCGCAGGCTAGTTAGGCAAGTTGGCTTTGAAAGGAGGCACTTTCCCCCAAGAAGCCAAACTCAAGAGCCCACTTGGCAGATGTCATTTTGTAGGGCGCGTTTGGGCCTCCAATGGCAGCCAGGTTTGGAGGAGGGGGCAGCTTTGGTCTGGGAGAAATCCTCGTCCTTCTGGAATTTTTGTAGGCAAAAGCCCAGGACGGGCCGCAGGCAAGTTGGCTTTGAAAGGAGGCACTTCCACCCAAGAAGCCAAACTCAAGAGCCCACTTGGCAGATGTCATTTTGTAGGGCACGTTTGGGCCTCCGATGGCAGCCAGGTTTGGAGGAGGGGGCAGCTTTGGTCTGGGAGAAATCCTCGTCCTTATGGAATTTTTGTAGCAAAAGCCCGGGACGGGACACAGGCAAGTTGGTTTTGAAAGGAGTCACTTTTCCCCAAGAAGCCAAACTCAAGAGCCCACTTGGCAGGTGTCATTTTGTAGGGCACGTTTGGGCCTCTGATGGCAGCCAGGTTTGGAGGAGGGGGAAGCTTTGGCCTGGGAGAAATCCTCGTCCTTATGGAATTTTTGTACTCAAAAGCCCAGGACGGGCCGCAGGCAAGTTAGGCAAGTTGGCTCCGAAAGGAGGCACTTTTCCCCAAGAAGCCAAACTCAAGAACCCTCAATGCAGATGTCATTTTGTGGGGCGCGTTTGGGCCTCCGATGGCAGCCAGGTTTGGAGGAGGGGGCAGCTTTGGTCTGGGAGAAATCCTCGTTCTTATGGAATTTTTGTAGGCAAAAGCCCAGGACGGGACGCAGGCAAGTTAGGCAAGTTGGCTTTGAAAGGAGGCACTTTTCCCCAAGAAGCCAAACTCAAGAGCCCACTTGGCAGATGTCATTTTGTAGGGCGCGTTTGGGCCTCCGATGGCAGCCAGGTTTGGAGGAGGGGGCAGCTTTGGTCTGGGAGAAATCCTCGTCCTTATGGAATTTTTGTACTCAAAAGCCCAGGACGGGCCGCAGGCAAGTTAGGCAAGTTGGCTCCGAAAGGAGGCACTTTTCCCCAAGAAGCCAAACTCAAGAACCCACAATGCAGATGTCATTTTCTAGGGCGCGTTTGGGCCTCCGATGGCAGCCAGGTTTGGAGGAGGGGGCAGCTTTGGTCTGGGAGAAATCCTCGTTCTTATGGAATTTTTGTAGGCAAAAGCCCAGGACGGGACGCAGGCAAGTTGGCTTTGAAAGGAGGCACTTTCCCCCAAGAAGCCAAACTCAAGAGCCCACTTGGCAGATGTCATTTTGTAGGGCGCGTTTGGGCCTCCGATGGCAGCCAGGTTTGGAGGAGGGGGCAGCTTTGGTCTGGGAGAAATCCTCGTCCTTCTGGAATTTTTGTAGGCAAAAGCCCTGCACGGGCCGCAGGCTAGTTGGCTTTGAAAAGGAGGCACGTCCACCCAAGAAGCCAAACTGAAGAGCCCACTTGGCAGATGTCATTTTGTAGGGCACGTTTGGGCCTCCGATGGCAGCCAGGTTTGGAGGAGGGGGCAGCTTTGGTCTGGGAGAAATCCTCGTCCTTATGGAATTTTTGTAGTCTAAAACCCAACACGGGCTGCAGGCAAGTTGGCTTTGAAAGGAGGCACTATCCCCCAAGAAGCCAAACTCAGGAGCCCACTTGGCAGATGTCATTTTGTAGGGCGCGTTTGGGCCACCGATGGCAGCTAGGTTTGGAGGAGGGGGCAGCTTTGGTCTGGGAGAAATCCTCGTCCTTATGGAATTTTTGTAGGCAAAAGCCCAGAATGTGCTGCAGGCTAGTTAGGCAAGTTGGCTTTGAAAGGAGGCACTTTTCCGCAAGAAGCCAATCTCAAGAGCCCACTTGGCAGATGTCATTTTGTAGGGCGCGTTTGGGCCTCCGATGGCAGCCAGGTTTGGAGGAGGGGGCAGCTTTGGTCTGGGAGAAATCCTCGTCCTTATGGAATTTTTGTAGGCAAAAGCCCAGCACGGGCCGCAGGCAAGTTGGCTTTGAAAGGAGGCACTTCCACCCAAGAAGCCAAACTCAAGAGCCCACTTGGCAGATGTCATTTTGTAGGGCACGTTTGGGCCTCCGATGGCAGCCAGGTTTGGAGGAGGGGGCAGCTTTGGTCTGGGAGAAATCCTCGTCCTTCTGGAATTTTTGTAGGCAAAAGCCCTGCATGGGCCGCAGGCAAGTTGACTCCGAAAGGAGGCACTTTTCCCCAGGAAGCCAAACTCAAGAACCCTCAATGCAGGTGTCATTTTGTGGGGCGCGTTTGGGCCTCCGATGGCAGCCAGGTTTGGAGGAGGGGGCAGCTTTGGTCTGGGAGAAATCCTCGTCCTTATGGAATTTTTGTAGGCAAATCCCAGGACGGGCCGCAGGCTAGTTTGTCAAGTTGGCTTTGAAAGGAGGCACTTTCCCCCAGAAGCCAAACTCAAGAGCCCACTTGGCAGGTGTCATTTTGTAGGGCGCGTTTGGGCCTCCAATGGCAGCCAGGTTTGGCGGAGGGGGCAGCTTTGGTCTGGGAGAAATCCTCGTCCTTATGGAATTTTTGTAGGCAAAAGCCCAGCACGGGCCGCAGGCAAGTTGGCTTTGAAAGGAGGTACTTCCACCCAAGAAGCCAAACTCAAGAGCCCACTTGGCAGATGTCATTTTGTAGGGCACGTTTGGGCCTCCGATGGCAGCCAGGTTTGGAGGAGGGGGCAGATTTGGTCTGGGAGAAATCCTCGTCCTTATGGAATTTTTGTCGGCAAGAGCCCTGCATGGGCCGCAGGCAAGTTGACTCCGAAAGGAGGCACTTTTCCCCAAGAAGCCAAACTCAAGAGCCCACTTGGCAGATGTCATTTTGTAGGGCGCGTTTGGGCCTCCGATGGCAGCCAGGTTTGGAGGAGGGGGCAGCTTTGGTCTGGGAGAAATCCTCGTCCTTATGGAATTTTTGTAGGCAAAAGCCCGGGACGGGATGCAGGCAAGTTGGTTTTGAAAGGAGTCACTTTTCCCCAAGAAGCCAAACTCAAGAGCCCACTTGGCAGGTGTCATTTTGTAGGGCGCGTTTGGGCCTCCGATGGCAGCCAGGTTTGGAGGAGGGGGCAGCTTTGGTCTGGGAGAAATCCTCGTCCTTATGGAATTTTTGTAGGCAAAAACCCCGCATGGGCCGCAGGCAAGTTAGGCAAGTTGGCTTTGAAAGGAGGCACTTTTCCCCAAGAAGCCAAACTCAAGAGCCCACTTGGCAGATGTCGTTTTGTAGGGCGCGTTTGGGCCTCCGATGGCAGCCAGGTTTGGAGGAGGGGGCAGCTTTGGTCTGGGAGAAATCCTCGTCCTTATGGAATTTTTGTAGTCTAAAGCCCAGCACGGGCTGCAGGCAAGTTGGCTTTGAAAGGAGGCACTTTTCCGCAAGAAGCCAAACTCAAGAGCCCACTTGGCAGGTGTCATTTTGTAGGGCACGTTTGGGCCTCCGATGGCAGCCAGGTTTGGAGGAGGGGGCAGCTTTGGCCTGGGAGAAATCCTCTTCCTTCTGGAATTTTTGGAGACAAAAGCCCAGGACGGGCCGCAGGCAAGTTAGGCAAGTTGGCTCCGAAAGGAGGCACTTTTCCCCAAGAAGCCAAACTCAAGAACCCTCAATGCAGATGTCATTTTGTGGGGCGCGTTTGGGCCTCTGATGGCAGCCAGGTTTGGAGGAGGGGGCAGCTTTGGTCTGGGAGAAATCCTCGTCCTTATGGAATTTTTGTAGTCTACAGCCCAGCACGGGCCGCAGGATAGTTAGGCAAGTTGGCTTTGAAAGGAGGCACTTTTCCGCAAGAAGCCAAACTCAAGAGCCCACTTGGCAGATGTCATTTTGTAGGGCGCGTTTGGGCCTCCGATGGCAGCCAGGTTTGGAGGAGGGGGCAGCTTTGGTCTGGGAGGAATCCTCGTCCTTATGGAATTTTTTTAGCAAAAGCTCGGGACGGGACGCAGGCAAGTTGGTTTTGAAAGGAGTCACTTTTCCCCAAGAAGCCAAACTCAAGAGCCCACTTGGCAGGTGTCATTTTCTAGGGCGCGTTTGGGCCTCCGATGTCAGCCAGGTTTGGAGGAGGGGGCAGCTTTGGTCTGGGAGAAATCCTCGTCCTTATGGAATTTTTGTAGGCAAAAACCCCGCATGGGCCGCAGGCAAGTTAGGCAAGTTGGCTTTGAAAGGAGGCACTTTTCCCCAAGAAGCCAAACTCAAGAACTCACAATGCAGATGTCATTTTGTAGGGCGCGTTTGGGCCTCCGATGGCAGCCAGGTTTGGAGGAGGGGGCAGCTTTGGTCTGGGAGAAATCCTCGTCCTTATGGAATTTTTGTAGCAAAAGCCCAGGACGGGCCGCAGGCAAGTTAGGCAAGTTGGCTCCGAAAGGAGGCACTTTTCCCCAAGAAGCCAAACTCAAGAACCCTCAATGCAGATGTCATTTTGTGGGGCGCGTTTGGGCCTCCGATGGCAGCCAGGTTTGGAGGAGGGGGCAGCTTTGGTCTGGGAGAAATCCTCGTCCTTATGGAATTTTTGTAGTCTAAAGCCCAGCACGGGCTGCAGGCAAGTTGGCTTTGAAAGGAGGCACTTTCCCCCAAGAAGCCAAACTCAGGAGCCCACTTGGCAGGTGTCATTTTGTAGGGCGCGTTTGGGCCACCGATGGCAGCCAGGTTTGGAGGAGGGGGCAGCTTTGGTCTGGGAGAAATCCTCGTCCTTATGGAATTTTTGTAGGCAAAAGCCCAGCACGGGCCGCAGGCAAGTTGGCTTTGAAAGGAGGTACTTCCACCCAAGAAGCCAAACTCAAGAGCCCACTTGGCAGGTGTCATTTTGTAGGGCGCGTTTGGGCCTCCGATGGCAGCCAGGTTTGGAGGAGGGGGCAGCTTTGGTCTGGGAGAAATCCTCGTCCTTATGGAATTTTTGTAGGCAAAAGCCCAGGACGGGCCGCAGGCAAGTTGGCTTTGAAAGGAGGCACTTCCACCCAAGAAGCCAAACTCAAGAGCCCACTTGGCAGATGTCATTTTGTAGGGCACGTTTGGGCCTCCGATGGCAGCCAGGTTTGGAGGAGGGGGCAGCTTTGGTCTGGGAGAAATCCTCGTCCTTATGGAATTTTTGTAGGCAAAAGCCCTGCATGGGCCGCCGGCAAGTTGACTCTGAAAGGAGGCACTTTTCCCCAAGAAGCCAAACTCAAGAGCCCACTTGGCAGATGTCATTTTGTAGGGCGCGTTTGGGCCTCCGATGGCAGCCAGGTTTGGAGGAGGGGGCAGCTTTGGTCTGGGAGAAATCCTTGTCCTTCTGGAATTTTTGTAGGAAAAAGCCCAGGACGGGCCGCAGGCAAGTTAGGCATGTTGGCTTTGAAAGGAGGCACTTTTCCCCAAGAAGCCAAACTCAAGAACCCGCAATGCAGATGTCCTTTTGTAGGGCGCGTTTGGGCCTCTGATGGCAGCCAGGTTTGGAGGAGGGGGCAGCTTTGGTCTGGGAGAAATCCTCGTCCTTCTGGAATTTTTGGAGGCAAAAGCCCAGGACGGGCCGCAGGCAAGTTAGGCATTTTGGCTCCGAAAGGAAGCACTTTTCCCCAAGAACCCAAACTCAAGAGCCCACTTGGCAGATGTCATTTTGTAGGGCGCGTTTGGGCCTCCGATGGCAGCCAGGTTTGGAGGAGGGGGCAGCTTTGGTCTGGGAGAAATCCTCGTCCTTATGGAATTTTTGTAGTCTAAAGCCCAGCACGGGCTGCAGGCAAGTTGGCTCCGAAAGAAGGCACTTTCCCCCAAGAAGCAAAACTCAGGAGCCCACTTGGCAGATGTCATTTTGTAGGGCGCGTTTGGGCCACCGATGGCAGCTAGGTTTGGAGGAGGGGGCAGCTTTGGTCTGGGAGAAATCCTCGTCCTTATGGAATTTTTGTAGGCAAAAGCCCAGGACGGGCCGCAGGCAAGTTGTCTTTGAAAGGAGGCACTTCCACCCAAGAAGCCAAACTCAAGAGCCCACTTGGCAGGTGTCATTTTGTAGGGCACGTTTGGGCCTCCGATGGCAGCCAGGTTTGGAGGAGGGGGCAGCTTTGGTCTGGGAGAAATCCTCGTCCTTCTGGAATTTTTGTAGGCAAAAGCTCTGCATGGGCCGCAGGCAAGTTGACTCCGAAAGGAGGCACTTTTCCCCAGGAAGCCAAACTCAAGAACCCTCAATGCAGGTGTCATTTTGTGGGGCGCGTTTGGGCCTCCGATGGCAGCCAGGTTTGGAGGAGGGGGCAGCTTTGGTCTGGGAGAAATCCTCGTCCTTATGGAATTTTTGTAGTCAAAAGCCCAGCACGGGCCGCAGGCTAGTTAGGCAAGTTGGCTTTGAAAGGAGGCACTTTTCCGCAAGAAGCCAATCTCAAGAGCCCACTTGGCAGATGTCATTTTGTAGGGCGCGTTTGGGCCTCCGATGGCAGCCAGGTTTGGAGGAGGGGGCAGCTTTGGTCTGGGAGAAATCCTCGTCCTTATGGAATTTTTGTAGGCAAAAGCCCAGGACCGGCCGCAGGCAAGTTGGCTTTGAAAGGAGGCACTTCCACCCAAGAAGCCAAACTCAAGAGCCCACTTGGCAGGTGTCATTTTGTAGGGCACGTTTGGGCCTCCGATGGCAGCCAGGTTTGGAGGAGGGGGCAGCTTTGGTCTGGGAGAAATCCTCGTCCTTCTGGAATTTTTGTAGGCAAAAGCCCTGCATGGGCCGCAGGCAAGTTGACTCCGAAAGGAGGCACTTTTCCCCAGGAAGCCAAACTCAAGAACCCTCAATGCAGGTGTCATTTTGTGGGGCGCGTTTGGGCCTCCGATGGCAGCCAGGTTTGGAGGAGGGGGCAGCTTTGGTCTGGGAGAAATCCTCGTCCTTATGGAATTTTTGTAGGCAAATCCCAGGACGGGCCGCAGGCAAGTTGGCTTTGAAAGGAGGTACTTCCACCCAAGAAGCCAAACTCAAGAGCCCACTTGGCAGATGTCATTTTGTAGGGCACGTTTGGGCCTCCGATGGCAGCCAGGTTTGGAGGAGGGGGCAGCTTTGGTCTGGGAGAAATCCTCGTCCTTATGGAATTTTTGTAGGCAAAAGCCCTGCATGGGCCGCAGGCAAGTTGAGTCCGAAAGGAGGCACTTTTCCCCAGAAAGCCAAACTCAAGAGCCCACTTGGCAGATGTCATTTTGTAGGGCGCGTTTGGGCCTCCGATGGCAGCCAGGTTTGGAGGAGGGGGCAGCTTTGGTCTGGGAGGAATCCTCGTCCTTATGGAATTTTTGTAGCAAAAGCCCGGGACGGGACGCAGGCAAGTTGGTTTTGAAAGGAGTCACTTTTCCCCAAGAAGCCAAACTCAAGAACCCACAATGCAGATGTCATTTTGTAGGGCGCGTTTGGGCCTCCGATGGCAGCCAGGTTTGGAGGAGGAGGCAGCTTTGGTCTGGGAGAAATCCTCGTCCTTATGGAATTTTTGTAGCAAAAGCCCAGGACGGGCCGCAGGCAAGTTAGGCAATTTGGCTCCGAAAGGAGGCACTTTTCCCCAAGAAGCCAAACTCAGGAGCCCACTTGGCAGATGTCATTTTGTAGGGCGCGTTTGGGCCTCTGATGGCAGCTAGGTTTGGAGGAGGGGGCAGCTTTGGTCTGGGAGAAATCCTCGTACTTATGGAATTTTTGTAGGCAAAAGCCCAGGACGGGCCGCAGGCAAGTTGGCTTTGAAAGGAGGCACTTCCACCCAAGAAGCCAAACTCAAGAGCCCACTTGGCAGATGTCATTTTGTAGGGCGCGTTTGGGCCTCCGATGGCAGCCAGGTTTGGAGGAGGGGGCAGCTTTGGTCAGGGAGAAATCCTCGTCCTTATGGAATTTTTGGAGGCAAAAGCCCTGCATGGGCCGCAGGCAAGTTGACTCCGAAAGGAGGCACTTTTCCCCAGAAAGCCAAACTCAAGAGCCCACTTGGCAGATGTCATTTTGTAGGGCGCGTTTGGGCCTCCGATGGCAGCCAGGTTTGGAGGAGGGGGCAGCTTTGGTCTGGGAGAAATCCTCGTCCTTATGGAATTTTTGTAGGCAAAAGCCCGGGACGGGATGCAGGCAAGTTGGTTTTGAAAGGAGTCACTTTTCCCCAAGAAGCCAAACTCAAGAGCCCACTTGGCAGGTGTCATTTTGTAGGGCGCGTTTGGGCCTCCGATGGCAGCCAGGTTTGGAGGAGGGGGCAGCTTTGGTCTGGGAGAAATCCTCGTCCTTATGGAATTTTTGTAGGCAAAAACCCCGCATGGGCCGCAGCCAAGTTAGGCAAGTTGGCTTTGAAAGGAGGCACTTTTCCCCAAGAAGCCAAACTCAAGAGCCCACTTGGCAGATGTCATTTTGTAGGGCGCGTTTGGGCCTCCGATGGCAGCCAGGTTTGGAGGAGGGGGCAGCTTTGGTCTGGGAGAAATCCTCGTCCTTATGGAATTTTTGTAGGCAAAAGCCCAGCACGGGCCGCAGGCTAGTTAGGCAAGTTGGCTTCGAAAGGAGGCACTTTTCCCCAAGAAGCCAAACACAAGAGCCCACTTGGCAGGTGTCATTTTGTAGGGCACGTTTGGGCCTCCGATGGCAGCCAGGTTTGGAGGAGGGGGCAGCTTTGGTCTGGGAGAAATCCTCGTCCTTATGGAATTTTTGTAGTCTAAAGCCCAGCACGGGCTGCAGGCAAGTTGGCTTTGAAAGGAGGCACTTTTCCGCAAGAAGCCAAACTCAAGAGCCCACTTGGCAGGTGTCATTTTGTAGGGCACGTTTGGGCCTCCGATGGCAGCCAGGTTTGGAGGAGGGGGCAGCTTTGGCCTGGGAGAAATCCTCTTCCTTCTGGAATTTTTGGAGGCAAAAGCCCAGGACGGGCCGCAGGCAAGTTAGGCAAGTTGGCTCCGAAAGGAGGCACTTTTCCCCAAGAAGCCAAACTCAAGAACCCTCAATGCAGATGTCATTTTGTGGGGCGCGTTTGGGCCTCTGATGGCAGCCAGGTTTGGAGGAGGGGGCAGCTTTGGTCTGGGAGAAATCCTCGTCCTTATGGAATTTTTGTAGTCTACAGCCCAGCACGGGCCGCAGGATAGTTAGGCAAGTTGGCTTTGAAAGGAGGCACTTTTCAGCAAGAAGACAAACTCAAGAGCCCACTTGGCAGATGTCATTTTGTAGGGCGCGTTTGGGCCTCCGATGGCAGCCAGGTTTGGAGGAGGGGGCAGCTTTGGTCTGGGAGAAATCCTCGTCCTTATGGAATTTTTGTAGGCAAAAGCCCTGCATGGGCCGCAGGCAAGTTGACTCCGAAAGGAGGCACTTTTCCCCAGGAAGCCAAAATCAAGAACCCTCAATGCAGGTGTCATTTTGTAGGGCGCGTTTGGTCCTCCGATGGCAGCCAGGTTTGGAGGAGGGGGCAGCTTTGGTCTGGGAGAAATCCTCGTCCTTATGGAATTTTTGTAGTCTAAAGCCCAGCACGGGCCGCAGGCTAGTTAGGCAAGTTGGCTTTGAAAGGAGGCACTTTTCCCCAAGAAGCCAAACTCAAGAGCCCACTTGGCAGATGTCATTTTGTAGGGCGCGTTTGGGCCTCCGATGGCAGCCAGGTTTGGAGGAGGGGGCAGCTTTGGTCTGGGAGAAATCCTCGTCCTTATGGAATTTTTGTAGGCAACAGCCCAGGATGGGCCGCAGGCAAGTTGGCTTTGAAAGGAGGTACTTGAACCCAAGAAGCCAAACTCAAGAGCCCACTTGGCAGATGTCATTTTGTAGGGCGCGTTTGGGCCTCCGATGACAGCCAGGTTTGGAGGAGGGGGCAGCTTTGGTCTGGGAGAAATCCTCGTCCTTATGGAATTTTTGTAGGCAAAAGCCCTGCATGGGCCGCAGGCAAGTTGAGTCCGAAAGGAGGCACTTTTCCCCAGAAAGCCAAACTCAAGAGCCCACTTGGCAGATGTCATTTTGTAGGGCGCGTTTGGGCCTCCGATGGCAGCCAGGTTTGGAGGAGGGGGCAGCTTTGGTCTGGGAGGAATCCTCGTCCTTATGGAATTTTTTTAGCAAAAGCTCGGGACGGGATGCAGGCAAGTTGGTTTTGAAAGGAGTCACTTTTCCCCAAGAAGCCAAACTCAAGAGCCCACTTGGCAGGTGTCATTTTGTAGGGCGCGTTTGGGCCTCCGATGTCAGCCAGGTTTGGAGGAGGGGGCAGCTTTGGTCTGGGAGAAATCCTCGTCCTTATGGAATTTTTGTAGGCAAAAACCCCGCATGGGCCGCAGGCAAGTTAGGCAAGTTGGCTTTGAAAGGAGGCACTTTTCCCCAAGAAGCCAAACTCAAGAACTCACAATGCAGATGTCATTTTGTAGGGCGCGTTTGGGCCTCCGATGGCAGCCAGGTTTGGAGGAGGGGGCAGCTTTGTTCTGGGAGAAATCCTCGTCCTTATGGAATTTTTGTAGCAAAAGCCCAGGACGGGCCGCAGGCAAGTTAGGCAAGTTGGCTCCGAAAGGAGGCACTTTTCCCCAAGAAGCCAAACTCAAGAACCCTCAATGCAGATGTCATTTTGTGGGGCGCGTTTGGGCCTCCGATGGCAGCCAGGTTTGGAGGAGGGGGCAGCTTTGGTCTGGGAGAAATCCTCGTCCTTATGGAATTTTTGTAGTCTAAAGCCCAGCACGGGCTGCAGGCAAGTTGGCTTTGAAAGGAGGCACTTTCCCCCAAGAAGCCAAACTCAGGAGCCCACTTGGCAGATGTCATTTTGTAGGGCGCGTTTGGGCCACCGATGGCAGCCAGGTTTGGAGGAGGGGGCAGCTTTGGTCTGGGAGAAATCCTCGTCCTTATGGAATTTTTGTAGGCAAAAGCCCAGCACGGGCCGCAGGCAAGTTGGCTTTGAAAGGAGGTACTTCCACTCAAGAAGCCAAACTCAAGAGCCCACTTGGCAGATGTCATTTTGTAGGGCGCGTTTGGGCCTCCGATGGCAGCCAGGTTTGGAGGAGGGGGCAGCTTTGGTCTGGGAGAAATCCTCGTCCTTATGGAATTTTTGTAGGCAAAAGCCCAGGACGGGCCGCAGGCAAGTTGGCTTTGAAAGGAGGAACTTCCACCCAAGAAGCCAAACTCAAGAGCCCACTTGGCAGATGTCATTTTGTAGGGCACGTTTGGGCCTCCGATGGCAGCCAGGTTTGGAGGAGGGGGCAGCTTTGGTCTGGGAGAAATCCTCGTCCTTCTGGAATTTTTGTAGGCAAAAGCCCTGCATGGGCCGGCGGCAAGTTGACTCCGAAAGGAGGCACTTTTCCCCAAGAAGCCAAACTCAAGAGCCCACTTGGCAGATGTCATTTTGTAGGGCGCGTTTGGGCCTCCGATGGCAGCCAGGTTTGGAGGAGGGGGCAGCTTTGGTCTGGGAGAAATCCTTGTCCTTCTGGAATTTTTGTAGGCAAAAGCCCAGGACGGGCCGCAGGCAAGTTAGGCATGTTGGCTTTGAAAGGAGGCACTTTTCCCCAAGAAGCCAAACTCAAGAACCCGCAATGCAGATGTCCTTTTGTAGGGCGCGTTTGGGCCTCTGATGGCAGCCAGGTTTGGAGGAGGGGGCAGCTTTGGTCTGGGAGAAATCCTCGTCCTTATGGAATTTTTGTACTCAAAAGCCCAGGACGGGCCGCAGGCAAGTTAGGCATTTTGGCTCCGAAAGGAAGCACTTTTCCCCAAGAACCCAAACTCAAGAGCCCACTTGGCAGATGTCATTTTGTAGGGCGCGTTTGGGCCTCCGATGGCAGCCAGGTTTGGAGGAGGGGGCAGCTTTGGTCTGGGAGAAATCCCCGTCCTTATGGAATTTTTGTCGGCAAAAGCCCTGCATGGGCCGCAGGCAAGTTGACTCCGAAAGGAGGCACTTTTCCCCAGGAAGCCAAACTCAAGAGCCCACTTGGCAGATGTCATTTTGTAGGGCGCGTTTGGGCCTCCGATGGCAGCCAGGTTTGGAGGAGGGGGCAGCTTTGGTCTGGGAGAAATCCTCGTCCTTATGGAATTTTTGTAGCAAAAGCCCGGGACGGGACGCAGGCAAGTTGGTTTTGAAAGGAGTCACTTTTCCCCAAGAAGCCAAACTCAAGAGCCCACTTGGCAGGTGTCATTTTGTAGGGCACGTTTGGGCCTCGATGGCAGCCAGGTTTGGAGGAGGGGGCAGCTTTGGTCTGGGAGAAATCCTCGTCCTTCTGGAATTTTTGGAGGCAAAAGCCCAGGAAGGGCCGCAGGCAAGTTAGGCAAGTTGGCTCCGAAAGGAGGCACTTTTCCCCAAGAAGCCAAACTCAAGAACCCTCAATGCAGATGTCATTTTGTGGGGCGCGTTTGGGCCTCCGATGGCAGCCAGGTTTGGAGGAGGGGGCAGCTTTGGTCTGGGAGAAATCCTCGTCCTTATGGAATTTTTGTAGTCTAAAGCCCAGCACGGGCTGCAGGCAAGTTGGCTCCGAAAGGAGGCACTTTCCCCCAAGAAGCCAAACTCAGGAGCCCACTTGGCAGATGTCATTTTGTAGGGCGCGTTTGGGCCACCGATGGCAGCTAGGTTTGGAGGAGGGGGCAGCTTTGGTCTGGGAGAAATCCTCGTCCTTATGGAATTTTTGTAGGCAAAAGCCCAGAATGGGCTGCAGGCTAGTTAGGCAAGTTGGCTTTGAAAGGAGGCACTTTTCCGCAAGAAGCCAATCTCAAGAGCCCACTTGGCAGATGTCATTTTGTAGGGCGCGTTTGGGCCTCCGATGGCAGCCAGGTTTGGAGGAGGGGGCAGCTTTGGTCTGGGAGAAATCCTCGTCCTTATGGAATTTTTGTAGGCAAAAGCCCAGGACGGGCCGCAGGCAAGTTGGCTTTGAAAGGAGGCACTTCCACCCAAGAAGCCAAACTCAAGAGCCCACTTGGCAGGTGTCATTTTGTAGGGCACGTTTGGGCCTCCGATGGCAGCCAGGTTTGGAGGAGGGGGCAGCTTTGGTCTGGGAGAAATCCTCGTCCTTCTGGAATTTTTGTAGGCAAAAGCTCTGCATGGGCCGCAGGCAAGTTGACTCCGAAAGGAGGCACTTTTCCCCAGGAAGCCAAACTCAAGAACCCTCAATGCAGGTGTCATTTTGTGGGGCGCGTTTGGGCCTCCGATGGCAGCCAGGTTTGGAGGAGGGGGCAGCTTTGGTCTGGGAGAAATCCTCGTCCTTATGGAATTTTTGTAGTCAAAAGCCCAGCACGGGCCGCAGGCTAGTTAGGCACGTTGGCTTTGAAAGGAGGCACTTTTCCGCAAGAAGCCAATCTCAAGAGCCCACTTGGCAGATGTCATTTTGTAGGGCGCGTTTGGGCCTCCGATGGCAGCCAGGTTTGGAGGAGGGGGCAGCTTTGGTCTGGGAGAAATCCTCGTCCTTATGGAATTTTTGTAGGCAAAAGCCCAGGACCGGCCGCAGGCAAGTTGGCTTTGAAAGGAGGCACTTCCACCCAAGAAGCCAAACTCAAGAGCCCACTTGGCAGGTGTCATTTTGTAGGGCACGTTTGGGCCTCCGATGGCAGCCAGGTTTGGAGGAGGGGGCAGCTTTGGTCTGGGAGAAATCCTCGTCCTTATGGAATTTTTGTAGGCAAAAGCCCTGCATGGGCCGCAGGCAAGTTGACTCCGAAAGGAGGCACTTTTCCCCAGGAAGCCAAACTCAAGAACCCTCAATGCAGGTGTCATTTTGTGGGGCGCGTTTGGGCCTCCGATGGCAGCCAGGTTTGGAGGAGGGGGCAGCTTTGGTCTGGGAGAAATCCTCGTCCTTATGGAATTTTTGTAGGCAAAAGCCCAGGACGGGCCGCAGGCAAGTTAGGCAAGTTGGCTTTGAAAGGAGGCACTTTCCCCCAAGAAGCCAAACTCAAGAGCCCACTTGGCAGATGTCATTTTGTAGGGCGCGTTTGGGCCTCCAATGGCAGCCAGGTTTGGAGGAGGGGGCAGCTTTGGTCTGGGAGAAATCCTCGTCCTTATGGAATTTTTGTAGTCAAAAGCCCAGCACGGGCCGCAGGCAAGTTGGCTTTGAAAGGAGGTACTTCCACCCAAGAAGCCAAACTCAAGAGCCCAGTTGGCAGGTGTCATTTTGTAGGGCACGTTTGGGCCTCCGATGGCAGCCAGGTTTGGAGGAGGGGGCAGCTTTGGTCTGGGAGAAATCCTCGTACTTATGGAATTTTTGTAGCAAAAGCCCGGGACGGGACACAGGCAAATTGGTTTTGAAAGGAGTCACTTTTCCCCAAGAAGCCAAACTCAAGAGCCCACTTGGCAGGTGTCATTTTGTAGGGCGCGTTTGGGCCTCTGATGGCAGCCAGGTTTGGAGGAGGGGGCAGCTTTGGCCTGGGAGAAATCCTCGTCCTTATGGAATTTTTGGAGGCAAAAGCCCAGGACGGGCCGCAGGCAAGTTAGGCAAGTTGGCTCCGAAAGGAGGCACTTTTCCCCAAGAAGCCAAACTCAAGAACCCTCAATGCAGATGTCATTTTGTGGGGCGCGTTTGGGCCTCCGATGGCAGCCAGGTTTGGAGGAGGGGGCAGCTTTGGTCTGGGAGAAATCCTCGTCCTTCTGGAATTTTTGTAGCAAAAGCCCGGGACGGGACACAGGCAAGTTGGTTTTGAAAGGAGTCACTTTTCCCCAAGAAGCCAAACTCAAGAGCCCACTTGGCAGGTGTCATTTTGTAGGGCACGTTTGGGCCTCCGATGGCAGCCAGGTTTGGAGGAGGGGGCAGCTTTGGTCTGGGAGAAATCCTCGTCCTTCTGGAATTTTTGGAGGCAAAAGCCCAGGACGGGCCGCAGGCAAGTTAGGCAAGTTGGCTCCGAAAGGAGGCACTTTTCCCCAAGAAGCCAAACTCAAGAACCCTCAAATGCAGATGTCATTTTGTGGGGCGCGTTTGGGCCTCCAATGGCAGCCAGGTTTGGAGGAGGGGGCAGCTTTGGTCTGGGAGAAATCCTCGTCCTTATGGAATTTTTGTAGTCTACAGCCCAGCACGGGCCGCAGGCTAGTTAGGCAAGTTGGCTTTGAAAGGAGGCACTTTTCCGCAAGAAGCCAAACTCAAGAGCCCACTTGGCAAATGTCATTTTGTAGGGCGCGTTTTTGCCTCCGATGGCAGCCAGGTTTGGAGGAGGGGGCAGCTTTGGTCTGGGAGAAATCCTCGTCCTTATGGAATTTTTGTAGCAAAAGCCCAGGACGGGCCGCAGGCAAGTTGGCTTTGAAAGGAGGCACTTCCACCCAAGAAGCCAAACTCAAGAGCCCACTTGGCAGGTGTCATTTTGTAGGGCACGTTTGGGCCTCCGATGGCAGCCAGGTTTGGAGGAGGGGGCAGCTTTGGTCTGGGAGAAATCCTCGTCCTTCTGGAATTTTTGTAGGCAAAAGCCCTGCATGGGCCGCAGGCAAGTTGACTCCGAAAGGAGGCACTTTTCCCCAGGAAGCCAAACTCAAGAACCCTCAATGCAGGTGTCATTTTGTGGGGCGCGTTTGGGCCTCCGATGGCAGCCAGGTTTGGAGGAGGGGGCAGCTTTGGTCTGGGAGAAATCCTCGTCCTTCTGGAATTTTTGGAGGCAAAAGCCCAGGACGGGCCGCAGGCAAGTTAGGCAATTTGGCTCCGAAAGGAGGCACTTTTCCCCAAGAAGCCAAACTCAAGAGCCCACTTGGCAGATGTCATTTTGTAGGGCGCGTTTGGGCCTCTGATGGCAGCCAGGTTTGGAGGAGGGGGCAGCTTTGGTCTGGGAGAAATCCTCGTCCTTATGGAATTTTTGGAGGCAAAAGCCCAGCACAGGCCGCAGGCAAGTTAGGCAAGTTGGCTCCGAAAGGAGGCACTTTTCCCCAAGAAGCCAAAATCAAGAGCCCACTTGGCAGGTGTCATTTTGTAGGGCGCGTTTGGGCCTCCGATGGCAGCCAGGTTTGGAGGAGGGGGCAGCTTTGGTCTGGGAGAAATCCTCGTCCTTATGGAATTTTTGGAGGCAAAAGCCCTGTATGGGCCGCCGGCAAGTTGACTCCGAAAGGAGGCACTTTTCCCCAAGAAGCCAAACTCAAGAGCCCGCTTGGCAGATGTCATTTTGTAGGGCGCGTTTGGGCCTCCGATGGCAGCCAGGTTTGGCGGAGGGGGCAGCTTTGGTCTGGGAGGAATCCTCGTCCTTATGGAATTTTTGTAGCAAACGTCCGGGACGGGACGCAGGCAAGTTGGTTTTGAAAGGAGTCACTTTTCCCCAAGAAGCCAAACTCAAGAGCCCACTTGGCAGATGTCATTTTGTAGGGCGCGTTTGGGCCTCCGATGGCAGCCAGGTTTGGAGGAGGGAGCAGCTTTGGTCTGGGAGAAATCCTTGTCCTTCTGGAATTTTTGTAGGCAAAAACCCCGCATGGGCCGCAGGCAAGTTAGGCAAGTTGGCTTTGAAAGGAGGCACTTTTCCCCAAGAAGTAAAACTCAAGAGCCCACTTGGCAGGTGTCATTTTGTAGGGCGCGTTTGGGCCTCCGATGGCAGCCAGGTTTGGAGGAGGGGGCAGCTTTGGTCTGGGAGAAATCCTCGTCCTTATGGAATTTTTGTACTCAAAAGCCCAGGACGGGCCGCAGGCAAGTTAGGCAAGTTGGCTCCGAAAGGAGGCACTTTTCCCCAAGAAGCCAAACTCAAGAACCCACAATGCAGATGTCATTTTGTAGGGCGCGTTTGGGCCTCCGATGGCAGCCAGGTTTGGAGGAGGGGGCAGCTTTGGTCTGGGAGAAATCCTCGTCCTTATGGAATTTTTGTAGGCAAAACCCCTGCATGAGCCGCAGGCAAGTTGACTCCGAAAGGAGGCACTTTTCCCCAGAAAGCCAAACTCAAGAGCCCACTTGGCAGATGTCATTTTGTAGGGCGCGTTTGGGCCTCCGATGGCAGCCAGGTTTGGAGGAGGGGGCAGCTTTGGTCTGGGAGAAATCCTCGTCCTTATGGAATTTTTGTAGGCAAAAGCCCAGGACGGGCCGCAGGCAAGTTGGCTTTGAAAGGAGGCACTTCCACCCAAGAAGCCAAACTCAAGAGCCCACTTGGCAGGTGTCATTTTGTAGGGCACGTTTGGGCCTCCGATGGCAGCCAGGTTTGGAGGAGGGGGCAGCTTTGGTCTGGGAGAAATCCTCGTCCTTCTGGAATTTTTGTAGGCAAAAGCCCTGCATGGGCCGCAGGCAAGTTGACTCCGAAAGGAGGCACATTTCCCCAGGAAGCCAAACTCAAGAACCCTCAATGCAGGTGTCATTTTGTGGGGCGCGTTTGGGCCTCCGATGGCAGCCAGGTTTGGAGGAGGGGGCAGCTTTGGTCTGGGAGAAATCCTCGTCCTTATGGAATTTTTGGAGGCAAAAGCCCAGGACGGGCCGCAGGCAAGTTGGCTTTGAAAGGAGGTACTTCCACAAACGAAGCCAAACTCAAGAGCCCACTTGGCAGATGTCATTTTGTAGGGCGCGTTTGGGCCTCCGATGGCAGCCAGGTTTGGAGGAGGGGGCAGCTTTGGTCTGGGAGAAATCCTCGTCCTTATGGAATTTTTGTAGGCAAAAACCCCGCATGGGCCGCAGGCAAGTTAGGCAAGTTGCTTTGAAAGGAGGCACTTTCCCCCAAGAAGCCAAACTCAAGAAGCCTCAATGCAGATGTCATTTTGTGGGGCGCGTTTGGGCCTCCGATGGCAGCCAGGTTTGGAGGAGGGGGCAGCTTTGGTCTGGGAGAAATCCTCGTCCTTATGGAATTTTTGTAGTCTAAAGCCCAGCACGGGCTGCAGGCAAGTTGGCTTTGAAAGGAGGTACTTCCACCCAAGAAGCCAAACTCAAGAGCCCAGTTGGCAGGTGTCATTTTGTAGGGCACGTTTGGGCCTCCGATGGCAGCCAGGTTTGGAGGAGGGGGCAGCTTTGGTCTGGGAGAAATCCTCGTCCTTATGGAATTTTTGTAGCAAAAGCCCGGGACGGGACACAGGCAAATTGGTTTTGAAAGGAGTCACTTTTCCCCAAGAAGCCAAACTCAAGAGCCCACTTGGCAGGTGTCATTTTGTAGGGCGCGTTTGGGCCTCTGATGGCAGCCAGGTTTGGAGGAGGGGGCAGCTTTGGCCTGGGAGAAATCCTCGTCCTTATGGAATTTTTGGAGGCAAAAGCCCAGGACGGGCCGCAGGCAAGTTAGGCAAGTTGGCTCCGAAAGGAGGCACTTTTCCCCAAGAAGCCAAACTCAAGAACCCTCAATGCAGATGTCATTTTGTGGGGCGCGTTTGGGCCTCCGATGGCAGCCAGGTTTGGAGGAGGGGGCAGCTTTGGTCTGGGAGAAATCCTCGTCCTTCTGGAATTTTTGTAGCAAAAGCCCAGGACGGGCCGCAGGCAAGTTGGCTTTGAAAGGAGGCACTTCCACCCAAGAAGCCAAACTCAAGAGCCCACTTGGCAGGTGTCATTTTGTAGGGCACGTTTGGGCCTCCGATGGCAGCCAGGTTTGGAGGAGGGGGCAGCTTTGGTCTGGGAGAAATCCTCGTCCTTCTGGAATTTTTGTAGGCAAAAGCCCTGCATGGGCCGCAGGCAAGTTGACTCCGAAAGGAGGCACTTTTCCCCAGGAAGCCAAACTCAAGAACCCTCAATGCAGGTGTCATTTTGTGGGGCGCGTTTGGGCCTCCGATGGCAGCCAGGTTTGGAGGAGGGGGCAGCTTTGGTCTGGGAGAAATCCTCGTCCTTCTGGAATTTTTGGAGGCAAAAGCCCAGGACGGGCCGCAGGCAAGTTAGGCAATTTGGCTCCGAAAGGAGGCACTTTTCCCCAAGAAGCCAAACTCAAGAGCCCACTTGGCAGATGTCATTTTGTAGGGCGCGTTTGGGCCTCTGATGGCAGCCAGGTTTGGAGGAGGGGGCAGCTTTGGTCTGGGAGAAATCCTCGTCCTTATGGAATTTTTGTAGGCAAAAGCCCAGCACAGGCCGCAGGCAAGTTAGGCAAGTTGGCTCCGAAAGGAGGCACTTTTCCCCAAGAAGCCAAAATCAAGAGCCCACTTGGCAGGTGTCATTTTGTAGGGCGCGTTTGGGCCTCCGATGGCAGCCAGGTTTGGAGGAGGGGGCAGCTTTGGTCTGGGAGAAATCCTCGTCCTTATGGAATTTTTGGAGGCAAAAGCCCTGCATGGGCCGCCGGCAAGTTGACTCCGAAAGGAGGCACTTTTCCCCAAGAAGCCAAACTCAAGAGCCCGCTTGGCAGATGTCATTTTGTAGGGCGCGTTTGGGCCTCCGATGGCAGCCAGGTTTGGCGGAGGGGGCAGCTTTGGTCTGGGAGGAATCCTCGTCCTTATGGAATTTTTGTAGCAAACGTCCGGGACGGGACGCAGGCAAGTTGGTTTTGAAAGGAGTCACTTTTCCCCAAGAAGCCAAACTCAAGAGCCCACTTGGCAGATGTCATTTTGTAGGGCGCGTTTGGGCCTCCGATGGCAGCCAGGTTTGGAGGAGGGAGCAGCTTTGGTCTGGGAGAAATCCTTGTCCTTCTGGAATTTTTGTAGTC
Organism: Cinclus cinclus; assembly: GCF_963662255.1. Taxonomy (NCBI): domain Eukaryota; kingdom Metazoa; phylum Chordata; class Aves; order Passeriformes; family Cinclidae; genus Cinclus; species Cinclus cinclus. Next base: position 414,436 of record NW_026912251.1, on the reverse strand, counting down.
AAAAGCCCAGGACGGGCCGCAGGCAAGTTAGGCAAGTTGGCTTTGAAAGGAGGCACTTTTCCCCAAGAAGTAAAACTCAAGAGCCCACTTGGCAGGTGTCATTTTGTAGGGCGCGTTTGGGCCTCCGATGGCAGCCAGGTTTGGAGGAGGGGGCAGCTTTGGTCTGGGAGAAATCCTCGTCCTTATGGAATTTTTGTAGCAAACGTCCGGGACGGGACGCAGGCAAGTTGGTTTTGAAAGGAGTCACTTTTCCCCAAGAAGCCAAACTCAAGAGCCCACTTGGCAGATGTCATTTTGTAGGGCGCGTTTGGGCCTCCGATGGCAGCCAGGTTTGGAGGAGGGAGCAGCTTTGGTCTGGGAGAAATCCTTGTCCTTCTGGAATTTTTGTAGGCAAAAGCCCAGGACGGGCCGCAGGCAAGTTAGGCAAGTTGGCTTTGAAAGGAGGCACTTTTCCCCAAGAAGTAAAACTCAAGAGCCCACTTGGCAGGTGTCATTTTGTAGGGCGCGTTTGGGCCTCCGATGGCAGCCAGGTTTGGAGGAGGGGGCAGCTTTGGTCTGGGAGAAATCCTCGTCCTTATGGAATTTTTGTACTCAAAAGCCCAGGACGGGCCGCAGGCAAGTTAGGCAAGTTGGCTCCGAAAGGAGGCACTTTTCCCCAAGAAGCCAAACTCAAGAACCCACAATGCAGATGTCATTTTGTAGGGCGCGTTTGGGCCTCCGATGGCAGCCAGGTTTGGAGGAGGGGGCAGCTTTGGTCTGGGAGAAATCCTCGTCCTTATGGAATTTTTGTAGGCAAAAGCCCTGCATGAGCCGCAGGCAAGTTGACTCCGAAAGGAGGCACTTTTCCCCAAGAAGCCAAACTCAAGAGCCCACTTGGCAGATGTCATTTTGTAGGGCGCGTTTGGGCCTCCGATGGCAGCCAGGTTTGGAGGAGGGGGCAGCTTTGGTCTGGGAGAAATCCTCGTCCTTATGGAATTTTTGTAGGCAAAAGCCCAGGACGGGCCGCAGGCAAGTTGGCTTTGAAAGGAGGCACTTCCACCCAAGAAGCCAAACTCAAGAGCCCACTTGGCAGGTGTCATTTTGTAGGGCACGTTTGGGCCTCCGATGGCAGCCAGGTTTGGAGGAGGGGGCAGCTTTGGTCTGGGAGAAATCCTCGTCCTTCTGGAATTTTTGTAGGCAAAAGCCCTGCATGGGCCGCAGGCAAGTTGACTCCGAAAGGAGGCACATTTCCCCAGGAAGCCAAACTCAAGAACCCTCAATGCAGGTGTCATTTTGTGGGGCGCGTTTGGGCCTCCGATGGCAGCCAGGTTTGGAGGAGGGGGCAGCTTTGGTCTGGGAGAAATCCTCGTCCTTATGGAATTTTTGGAGGCAAAAGCCCAGGACGGGCCGCAGGCAAGTTGGCTTTGAAAGGAGGTACTTCCACACACGAAGCCAAACTCAAGAGCCCACTTGGCAGATGTCATTTTGTAGGGCGCGTTTGGGCCTCCGATGGCAGCCAGGTTTGGAGGAGGGGGCAGCTTTGGTCTGGGAGAAATCCTCGTCCTTATGGAATTTTTGTAGGCAAAAACCCCGCATGGGCCGCAGGCAAGTTAGGCAAGTTGCTTTGAAAGGAGGCACTTTCCCCCAAGAAGCCAAACTCAAGAAGCCTCAATGCAGATGTCATTTTGTGGGGCGCGTTTGGGCCTCCGATGGCAGCCAGGTTTGGAGGAGGGGGCAGCTTTGGTCTGGGAGAAATCCTCGTCCTTATGGAATTTTTGTAGGCAAAACCCCTGCAGGAGCCGCAGGCAAGTTGACTCCGAAAGGAGGCACTTTTCCCCAGAAAGCCAAACTCAAGAGCCCTCTTGGCAGATGTCATTTTGTAGGGCGCGTTTGGGCCTCCGATGGCAGCCAGGTTTGGAGGAGGGGGCAGCTTTGGTCTGGGAGGAATCCTCGTCCTTATGGAATTTTTGTAGCAAAAGCCCAGGACGGGACGCAGGCAAGTTGGTTTTGAAAGGAGTCACTTTTCCCCAAGAAGCCAAACTCAAGAGCCGACTTGGCAGGTGTCATTTTGTAGGGCGCTTTTGGGCCTCCGATGTCAGCCAGGTTTGGAGGAGGGGGCAGCTTTGGTCTGGGAGAAATCCTCGTCCTTATGGAATTTTTGTAGGCAAAAACCCCACATGGGCCGCAGGCAAGTTAGGCAAGTTGACTCCGAAAGGAGGCACTTTTCCCCAAGAAGCCAAACTCAAGAACCCTCAATGCAGATGTCATTTTGTGGGGCGCGTTTGGGCCTCCGATGGCAGCCAGGTTTGGAGGAGGGGGCAGCTTTGGTCTGGGAGAAATCCTCGTCCTTATGGAATTTTTGTAGTCTAAAGCCCAGCACGGGCCGCAGGCTAGTTAGGCAAGTTGGCTTTGAAAGGAGGCACTTTTCCGCAAGAAGCCAATCTCAAGAGCCCACTTGGCAGATGTCATTTTGTAGGGCGCGTTTGGGCCTCCGATGGCAGCCAGGTTTGGAGGAGGGGGCAGCTTTGGTCTGGGAGAAATCCTCGTCCTTATGGAATTTTTGTAGGCAAAAGCCCTGCATGGGCCGCAGGCAAGTTGACTCCGAAAGGAGGCACTTTTCCCCAGGAAGCCAAACTCAAGAACCCTCAATGCAGGTGTCATTTTGTGGGGCGCGTTTGGGCCTCCGATGGCAGCCAGGTTTGGAGGAGGGGGCAGCTTTGTTCTGGGAGAAATCCTCGTCCTTATGGAATTTTTGTAGGCAAAAGCCCAGGACGGGCCGCAGGCAAGTTGGCTTTGAAAGGAGGCACTTCCACCCAAGAAGCCAAACTCAAGAGCCCACTTGGCAGGTGTCATTTTGTAGGGCACGTTTGGGCCTCCGATGGCAGCCAGGTTTGGAGGAGGGGGCAGCTTTGGTCTGGGAGAAATCCTCGTCCTTCTGGAATTTTTGTAGGCAAAAGCCCTGCATGGGCCGCAGGCAAGTTGACTCCGAAAGGAGGCACATTTCCCCAGGAAGCCAAACTCAAGAACCCTCAATGCAGGTGTCATTTTGTGGGGCGCGTTTGGGCCTCCGATGGCAGCCAGGTTTGGAGGAGGGGGCAGCTTTGGTCTGGGAGAAATCCTCGTCCTTATGGAATTTTTGGAGGCAAAAGCCCAGGACGGGCCGCAGGCAAGTTGGCTTTGAAAGGAGGTACTTCCACACAAGAAGCCAAACTCAAGAGCCCACTTGGCAGATGTCATTTTGTAGGGCGCGTTTGGGCCTCCGATGGCAGCCAGGTTTGGAGGAGGGGGCAGCTTTGGTCTGGGAGAAATCCTCGTCCTTATGGAATTTTTGTAGGCAAAAACCCCGCATGGGCCGCAGGCAAGTTAGGCAAGTTGACTCCGAAAGGAGGCACTTTTCCCCAAGAAGCCAAACTCAAGAAGCCTCAATGCAGATGTCATTTTGTGGGGCGCGTTTGGGCCTCCGATGGCAGCCAGGTTTGGAGGAGGGGGCAGCTTTGGTCTGGGAGAAATCCTCGTCCTTATGGAATTTTTGTAGTCAAAAGCCCAGCACGGGCCGCAGGCAAGTTGGCTTTGAAAGGAGGTACTTCCACCCAAGAAGCCAAACTCAAGATCCCAGTTGGCAGGTGTCATTTTGTAGGGCACGTTTGGGCCTCCGATGGCAGCCAGGTTTGGAGGAGGGGGCAGCTTTGGTCTGGGAGAAATCCTCGTCCTTCTGGAATTTTTGTAGCAAAAGCCCGGGACGGGACACAGGCAAATTGGTTTTGAAAGGAGTCACTTTTCCCCAAGAAGCCAAACTCAAGAGCCCACTTGGCAGGTGTCATTTTGTAGGGCGCGTTTGGGCCTCTGATGGCAGCCAGGTTTGGAGGAGGGGGCAGCTTTGGCCTGGGAGAAATCCTCGTCCTTATGGAATTATTGGAGGCAAAAGCCCAGGACGGGCCGCAGGCAAGTTAGGCAAGTTGGCTCCGAAAGGAGGCACTTTTCCCCAAGAAGCCAAACTGAAGAACCCTCAATGCAGATGTCATTTTGTGGGGCGTGTTTGGGCCTCCGATGGCAGCCAGGTTTGGAGGAGGGGGCAGCTTTGGTCTGGGAGAAATCCTCGTCCTTATGGAATTTTTGTAGCAAAAGCCCGGGACGGGACACAGGCAAGTTGGTTTTGAAAGGAGTCACTTTTCCCCAAGAAGCCAAACTCAAGAGCCCACTTGGCAGGTGTCATTTTGTAGGGCACGTTTGGGCCTCCGATGGCAGCCAGGTTTGGAGGAGGGGGCAGCTTTGGTCTGGGAGAAATCCTCGTCCTTATGGAATTTTTGGAGGCAAAAGCCCAGCACGGGCCGCAGGCAAGTTAGGCAAGTTGGCTCCGAAAGGAGGCACTTTTCCCCAAGAAGCCAAACTCAAGAACCCTCAATTCAGATGTCATTTTGTGGGGCGCGTTTGGGCCTCCAATGGCAGCCAGGTTTGGAGGAGGGGGCAGCTTTGGTCTGGGAGAAATCCTCGTCCTTATGGAATTTTTGTAGTCAAAAGCCCAGGTCGGGCCGCAGGCAAGTTAGGCAAGTTGGCTTTGAAAGGAGGCACTTTTCCGCAAGAAGCCAAACTCAAGAGCCCACTTGGCAAATGTCATTTTGTAGGGCGCGTTTGGGCCTCCGATGGCAGCCAGGTTTGGAGGAGGGGGCAGCTTTGGTCTGGGAGAAATCCTCGTCCTTATGGAATTTTTGTAGCAAAAGCCCAGGACGGGCCGCAGGCAAGTTGGCTTTGAAAGGAGGCACTTCCACCCAAGAAGCCAAACTCAAGAGCCCACTTGGCAGGTGTCATTTTGTAGGGCACGTTTGGGCCTCCGATGGCAGCCAGGTTTGGAGGAGGGGGCAGCTTTGGTCTGGGAGAAATCCTCGTCCTTCTGGAATTTTTGTAGGCAAAAGCCCTGCATGGGCCGCAGGCAAGTTGACTCCGAAAGGAGGCACTTTTCCCCAGGAAGCCAAACTCAAGAACCCTCAATGCAGGTGTCATTTTGTGGGGCGCGTTTGGGCCTCCGATGGCAGCCAGGTTTGGAGGAGGGGGCAGCTTTGGTCTGGGAGGAATCCTCGTCCTTATGGAATTTTTGTAGCAAACGTCCGGGACGGGACGCAGGCAAGTTGGTTTTGAAAGGAGTCACTTTTCCCCAAGAAGCCAAACTCAAGAGCCCACTTGGCAGATGTCATTTTGTAGGGCGCGTTTGGGCCTCCGATGGCAGCCAGGTTTGGAGGAGGGAGCAGCTTTGGTCTGGGAGAAATCCTTGTCCTTCTGGAATTTTTGTAGGCAAAAGCCCAGGACGGGCCGCAGGCAAGTTAGGCAAGTTGGCTTTGAAAGGAGGCACTTTTCCCCAAGAAGTAAAACTCAAGAGCCCACTTGGCAGGTGTCATTTTGTAGGGCGCGTTTGGGCCTCCGATGGCAGCCAGGTTTGGAGGAGGGGGCAGCTTTGGTCTGGGAGAAATCCTCGTCCTTATGGAATTTTTGTACTCAAAAGCCCAGGACGGGCCGCAGGCAAGTTAGGCAAGTTGGCTCCGAAAGGAGGCACTTTTCCCCAAGAAGCCAAACTCAAGAACCCACAATGCAGATGTCATTTTGTAGGGCGCGTTTGGGCCTCCGATGGCAGCCAGGTTTGGAGGAGGGGGCAGCTTTGTTCTGGGAGAAATCCTCGTCCTTATGGAATTTTTGTAGGCAAAAGCCCTGCATGGGCCGCCGGCAAGTTGACTCCGAAAGGAGGCAATTTTCCCCAAGAAGCCAAACTCAAGAGCCCACTTGGCAGATGTCATTTTGTAGGGCGCGTTTGGGCCTCCGATGGCAGCCAGGTTTGGAGGAGGGGGCAGCTTTGGTCTGGGAGAAATCCTCGTCCTTATGGAATTTTTGTAGGCAAAACCCCTGCATGAGCCGCAGGCAAGTTGACTCCGAAAGGAGGCACTTTTCCCCAGAAAGCCAAACTCAAGAGCCCACTTGGCAGATGTCATTTTGTAGGGCGCGTTTGGGCCTCCGATGGCAGCCAGGTTTGGAGGAGGGGGCAGCTTTGGTCTGGGAGAAATCCTCGTCCTTATGGAATTTTTGTAGGCAAAAGCCCAGGACGGGCCGCAGGCAAGTTGGCTTTGAAACGAGGCACTTCCACCCAAGAAGCCAAACTCAAGAGCCCACTTGGCAGGTGTCATTTTGTAGGGCACGTTTGGGCCTCCGATGGCAGCCAGGTTTGGAGGAGGGGGCAGCTTTGGTCTTGGAGAAATCCTCGTCCTTATGGAATTTTTGTAGGCAAAAGCCCTGCATGGGCCGCAGGCAAGTTGACTCCGAAAGGAGGCACATTTCCCCAGGAAGCCAAACTCAAGAACCCTCAATGCAGGTGTCATTTTGTGGGGCGCGTTTGGGCCTCCGATGGCAGCCAGGTTTGGAGGAGGGGGCAGCTTTGGTCTGGGAGAAATCCTCGTCCTTATGGAATTTTTGGAGGCAAAAGCCCAGGACGGGCCGCAGGCAAGTTGGCTTTGAAAGGAGGTACTTCCACACAAGAAGCCAAACTCAAGAGCCCACTTGGCAGATGTCATTTTGTAGGGCGCGTTTGGGCCTCCGATGGCAGCCAGGTTTGGAGGAGGGGGCAGCTTTGGTCTGGGAGAAATCCTCGTCCTTATGGAATTTTTGTAGGCAAAAACCCCGCATGGGCCGCAGGCAAGTTAGGCAAGTTGCTTTGAAAGGAGGCACTTTCCCCCAAGAAGCCAAACTCAAGAAGCCTCAATGCAGATGTCATTTTGTGGGGCGCGTTTGGGCCTCCGATGGCAGCCAGGTTTGGAGGAGGGGGCAGCTTTGGTCTGGGAGAAATCCTCGTCCTTATGGAATTTTTGTAGTCTAAAGCCCAGCACGGGCTGCAGGCAAGTTGGCTTTGAAAGGAGGCACTTTCCCCCAAGAAGCCAAACTCAAGAGCCCACTTGGCAGATGTCATTTTGTAGGGCGCGTTTGGGCCTCCGATGGCAGCCAGGTTTGGAGGAGGGGGCAGCTTTGGCCTGGGAGAAATCCTCGTCCTTATGGAATTTTTGGAGGCAAAAGCCCAGGACGGGCCGCAGACAAGTTAGGCAAGTTGGCTCCGAAAGGAGGCACTTTTCCCCAAGAAGCCAAACTGAAGAACCCTCAATGCAGATGTCATTTTGTGGGGCGCGTTTGGGCCTCCGATGGCAGCCAGGTTTGGAGGAGGGGGCAGCTTTGGTCTGGGAGAAATCCTCGTCCTTATGGAATTTTTGTAGGCAAAACCCCTGCATGAGCCGCAGGCAAGTTGACTCCGAAAGGAGGCACTTTTCCCCAGAAAGCCAAACTCAAGAGCCCACTTGGCAGATGTCATTTTGTAGGGCGCGTTTGGGCCTCCGATGGCAGCCAGGTTTGGAGGAGGGGGCAGATTTGGTCTGGGAGGAATCCTCGTCCTTATGGAATTTTTGTAGCAAAAGCCCAGGACGGGACGCAGGCAAGTTGGTTTTGAAAGGAGTCACTTTTCCCCAAGAAGCCAAACTCAAGAGCCGACTTGGCAGGTGTCATTTTGTAGGGCGCTTTTGGGCCTCCGATGTCAGCCAGGTTTGGAGGAGGGGGCAGCTTTGGTCTGGGAGAAATCCTCGTCCTTATGGAATTTTTGTAGGCAAAAACCCCACATGGGCCGCAGGCAAGTTAGGCAAGTTGACTCCGAAAGGAGGCACTTTTCCCCAAGAAGCCAAACTCAAGAACCCTCAATGCAGATGTCATTTTGTGGGGCGCGTTTGGGCCTCCGATGGCAGCCAGGTTTGGAGGAGGGGGCAGCTTTGGTCTGGGAGAAATCCTCGTCCTTATGGAATTTTTGTAGTCTAAAGCCCAGCACGGGCCGCAGGCTAGTTAGGCAAGTTGGCTTTGAAAGGAGGCACTTTTCCCCAAGAAGCCAAACTCAAGAGCCCACTTGGCAGATGTCATTTTGTAGGGCGCGTTTGGGCCTCCGATGGCAGCCAGGTTTGGAGGAGGGGGCAGCTTTGGTCTGGGAGAAATCCTCGTCCTTATGGAATTTTTGTAGGCAAAAGCCCAGGACGGGCCGCAGGCAAGTTGGCTTTGAAAGGAGGCACTTCCACCCAAGAAGCCAAACTCAAGAGCCCACTTGGCAGGTGTCATTTTGTAGGGCACGTTTGGGCCTCCGATGGCAGCCAGGTTTGGAGGAGGGGGCAGCTTTGGTCTGGGAGAAATCCTCGTCCTTCTGGAATTTTTGTAGGCAAAAGCCCTGCATGGGCCGCAGGCAAGTTGACTCCGAAAGGAGGCACATTTCCCCAGGAAGCCAAACTCAAGAACCCTCAATGCAGGTGTCATTTTGTGGGGCGCGTTTGGGCCTCCGATGGCAGCCAGGTTTGGAGGAGGGGGCAGCTTTGGTCTGGGAGAAATCCTCGTCCTTATGGAATTTTTTTAGCAAATGCCCAGGACGGGCCGCAGGCAAGTTGGCTTTGAAAGGAGGTACTTCCACACAAGAAGCCAAACTCAAGAGCCCACTTGGCAGATGTCATTTTGTAGGGCGCGTTTGGGCCTCCGATGGCAGCCAGGTTTGGAGGAGGGGGCAGCTTTGGTCTGGGAGAAATCCTCGTCCTTATGGAATTTTTGTAGGCAAAAACCCCGCATGGGCCGCAGGCAAGTTAGGCAAGTTGCTTTGAAAGGAGGCACTTTCCCCCAAGAAGCCAAACTCAAGAAGCCTCAATGCAGATGTCATTTTGTGGGGCGCGTTTGGGCCTCCGATGGCAGCCAGGTTTGGAGGAGGGTGCAGCTTTGGTCTGGGAGAAATCCTCGTCCTTATGGAATTTTTGTAGTCTAAAGCCCAGCACGGGCTGCAGGCAAGTTGGCTTTGAAAGGAGGCACTTTCCCCCAAGAAGCCAAACTCAGGAGCCCACTTGGCAGATGTCATTTTGTAGGGCGCGTTTGGGCCTCCGATGGCAGCCAGGTTTGGAGGAGGGGGCAGCTTTGGTCTGGGAGAAATCCTCGTCCTTATGGAATTTTTGGAGGCAAAAGCCCTGCATGGGCCGCCGGCAAGTTGACTCCGAAAGGAGGCACTTTTCCCCAAGAAGCCAAACTCAAGAGCCCGCTTGGCAGATGTCATTTTGTAGGGCGCGTTTGGGCCTCCGATGGCAGCCAGCTTTGGCGGAGGGGGCAGCTTTGGTCTGGGAGGAATCCTCGTCCTTATGGAATTTTTGTAGGCAAAAGCCCTGCATGGGCCGCCGGCAAGTTGACTCCGAAAGGAGGCACTTTTCCCCAAGAAGCCAAACTCAAGAGCCCACTTGGCAGGTGTCATTTTGTAGGGCGCGTTTGGGCCTCCGATGGCAGCCAGGTTTGGAGGAGGGGGCAGCTTTGGTCTGGGAGAAATCCTCGTCCTTATGGAATTTTTGTCGGCAAGAGCCCTGCATGGGCCGCAGGCAAGTTGACTCCGAAAGGAGGCACTTTTCCCCAGAAAGCCAAACTCAAGAGCCCACTTGGCAGATGTCATTTTGTAGGGCGCGTTTGGGCCTCCGATGGCAGCCAGGTTTGGAGGAGGGGGCAGCTTTGGTCTGGGAGAAATCCTCGTCCTTATGGAATTTTTGTAGGCAAAAGCCCAGCACGGGCCGCAGGCTAGTTAGGCAAGTTGGCTCCGAAAAGAGGCAATTTTCCCCAAGAAGCCAAACTCAAGAGCCCACTTGGCAGGTGTCATTTTGTAGGGCGCGTTTGGGCCTCCGATGGCAGCCAGGTTTGGAGGAGGGGGCAGCTTTGGTCTGGGAGAAATCCTCGTCCTTATGGAATTTTTGTCGGCAAGAGCCCTGCATGGGCCGCAGGCAAGTTGACTCCGAAAGGAGGCACTTTTCCCCAGAAAGCCATACTCAAGAGCCCACTTGGCAGATGTCATTTTGTAGGGCGCGTTTGGGCCTCCGATGGCAGCCAGGTTTGGAGGAGGGGGCAGCTTTGGTCTGGGAGGAATCCTCGTCCTTATGGAATTTTTGGAGGCAAAAGCCCAGGACGGGCCGCAGGCAAGTTGGCTTTGAAAGGAGGTACTTCCACACAAGAAGCCAAACTCAAGAGCCCACTTGGCAGATGTCATTTTGTAGGGCACGATTCGGCCTCCGATGGCAGCCAGGTTTGGAGGAGGGGGCAGCTTTGGTCTGGGAGAAATCCTCGTCCTTATGGAATTTTTGTAGGCAAAAACCCCGCATGGGCCGCAGGCAAGTTAGGCAAGTTGCTTTTAAAGGAGGCACTTTCCCCCAAGAAGCCAAACTCAAGAAGCCTCAATGCAGATGTCATTTTGTGGGGCGCGTTTGGGCCTCCGATGGCAGCCAGGTTTGGAGGAGGGGGCAGCTTTGGTCTGGGAGAAATCCTCGTCCTTATGGAATTTTTGTAGTCTAAAGCCCAGCACGGGCTGCAGGCAAGTTGGCTTTGAAAGGAGGCACTTTCCCCCAAGAAGCCAAACTCAGGAGCCCACTTGGCAGATGTCATTTTGTAGGGCGCGTTTGGGCCTCCGATGGCAGCCAGGTTTGGAGGAGGGGGCAGCTTTGGTCTGGGAGAAATCCTCGTCCTTATGGAATTTTTGGAGGCAAAAGCCCTGCATGGGCCGCCGGCAAGTTGACTCCGAAAGGAGGCACTTTTCCCCAAGAAGCCAAACTCAAGAACCCACAATGCAGATGTCATTTTGTAGGGCGCGTTTGGGCCTCCGATGGCAGCCAGCTTTGGCGGAGGGGGCAGCTTTGGTCTGGGAGGAATCCTCGTCCTTATGGAATTTTTGTAGGCAAAAGCCCTGCATGGGCCGCCGGCAAGTTGACTCCGAAAGGAGGCACTTTTCCCCAAGAAGCCAAACTCAAGAGCCCACTTGGCAGGTGTCATTTTGTAGGGCGCGTTTGGGCCTCCGATGGCAGCCAGGTTTGGAGGAGGGGGCAGTTTTGGTCTGGGAGAAATCCTCGTCCTTATGGAATTTTTGTCGGCAAGAGGCCTGCATGGGCCGCAGGCAAGTTGACTCCGAAAGGAGGCACTTTTCCCCAGAAAGCCAAACTCAAGAGCCCACTTGGCAGATGTCATTTTGTAGGGCGCGTTTGGGCCTCCGATGGCAGCCAGGTTTGGAGGAGGGGGCAGCTTTGGTCTGGGAGGAATCCTCGTCCTTATGGAATTTTTGTAGCAAAAGCCCGGGACGGGACGCAGGCAAGTTGGTTTTGAAAGGAGTCACTTTTCCCCAAGAAGCCAAACTCAAGAGCCCACTTGGCAGGTGTCATTTTCTAGGGCGCGTTTGGGCCTCCGATGTCAGCCAGGTTTGGAGGAGGGGGCAGCTTTGGTCTGGGAGAAATCCTCGTCCTTATGGAATTTTTGTAGGCAAAAACCCCGCATGGGCCGCAGGCAAGTTAGGCAAGTTGACTCCGAAAGGAGGCACTTTTCCCCAAGAAGCCAAACTCAAGAACCCTCAATGCAGATGTCATTTTGTGGGGCGCGTTTGGGCCTCCGATGGCAGCCAGGTTTGGAGGAGGGGGCAGCTTTGGTCTGGGAGAAATCCTCGTCCTTATGGAATTTTTGTAGTCTAAAGCCCAGCACGGGCCGCAGGCTAGTTAGGCAAGTTGGCTTTGAAAGGAGGCACTTTTCCGCAAGAAGCCAAACTCAAGAGCCCACTTGGCAGATGTCATTTTGTAGGGCGCGTTTGGGCCTCCGATGGCAGCCAGGTTTGGAGGAGGGGGCAGCTTTGGTCTGGGAGAAATCCTCGTCCTTATGGAATTTTTGGAGGCAAAAGCCCAGGACGGGCCGCAGGCAAGTTGGCTTTGATAGGAGGCACTTCCACCCAAGAAGCCAAACTCAAGAGCCCACTTGGCAGGTGTCATTTTGTAGGGCACGTTTGGGCCTCCGATGGCAGCCAGGTTTGGAGGAGGGGGCAGCTTTGGTCTGGGAGAAATCCTCGTCCTTCTGGAATTTTTGTAGGCAAAAGCCCTGCATGGGCCGCAAGCAAGTTGACTCCGAAAGGAGGCACTTTTCCCCAGGAAGCCAAACTCAAGAACCCTCAATGCAGGTGTCATTTTGTGGGGCGCGTTTGGGCCTCCGATGGCAGCCAGGTTTGGAGGAGGGGGCAGCTTTGGTCTGGGAGAAATCCTCGTCCTTATGGAATTTTTGTAGGCAAAAGCCCAGGACGGGCCGCAGGCAAGTTGGCTTTGAAAGGAGGTACTTCCACACAAGAAGCCAAACTCAAGAGCCCACTTGGCAGATGTCATTTTGTAGGGCACGTTTCGGCCTCCGATGGCAGCCATGTTTGGAGGAGGGGGCAGCTTTGGTCTGGGAGAAATCCTCGTCCTTATGGAATTTTTGTAGGCAAAAGCCCTGCATGGGCCGCAGGCAAGTTGACTCCGAAAGGAGGCACATTTCCCCAGAAAGCCAAACTCAAGAGCCCACAATGCAGATGTCATTTTGTAGGGCGCGTTTGGGCCTCCGATGGCAGCCAGGTTTGGAGGAGGGGGCAGCTTTGGTCTGGGAGGAATCCTCGTCCTTATGGAATTTTTGTAGCAAAAGCCCGGGACGGGACGCAGGCAAGTTGGTTTTGAAAGGAGTCACTTTTCCCCAAGAAGCCAAACTCAAGAGCCCACTTGGCAGGTGTCATTTTGTAGGGCGCGTTTGGGCCTCCGATGGCAGCCAGGTTTGGAGGAGGGGGCAGCTTTGGTCTGGGAGAAATCCTCGTCCTTATGGAATTTTTGTAGGCAAAAACCCCGCATGGGCCGCAGGCAAGTTAGGCAAGTTGCTTTGAAAGGAGGCACTTTTCCCCAAGAAGCCAAACTCAAGAACCCACAATGCAGATGTCATTTTGTAGGGCGCGTTTGGGCCTCCGATGGCAGCCAGGTTTGGAGGAGGGGGCAGCTTTGGTCTGGGAGAAATCCTCGTCCATATGGAATTTTTGTAGGCAAAAGCCCAGCATGGGCCGCAGGCTAGTTAGGCAAGTTGGCTTCGAAAGGAGGCACTTTTCCCCAAGAAGACAAACTCAAGAGCCCACTTGGCAGGTGTCATTTTGTAGGGTACGTTTGGGCCTCTGATGGCAGCCAGGTTTGGAGGAGGGGGCAGCTTTGGTCTGGGAGAAATCCTCGTCCTTCTGGAATTTTTGTAGTCTAAAGCCCAGCACGGGCTGCAGGCAAGTTGGCTTTGAAAGGAGGCACTTTTCCGCAAGAAGCCAAACTCAAGAGCCCACTTGGCAGGTGTCATTTTGTAGGGCACGTTTGGGCCTCCGATGGCAGCCAGGTTTGGAGGAGGGGGCAGCTTTGGCCTGGGAGAAATCCTCTTCCTTCTGGAATTTTTGGAGGCAAAAGCCCAGGACGGGCCGCAGGCAAGTTAGGCAAGTTGGCTCCGAAAGGAGGCACTTTTCCCCAAGAAGCCAAACTCAAGAACCCTCAATGCAGATGTCATTTTGTGGGGCGCGTTTGGGCCTCTGATGGCAGCCAGGTTTGGAGGAGGGGGCAGCTTTGGTCTGGGAGAAATCCTCGTCCTTATGGAATTTTTGTAGTCTAAAGCCCAGCACGGGCCGCAGGATAGTTAGGCAAGTTGGCTTTGAAAGGAGGCACTTTTCCGCAAGAAGCCAAACTCAAGAGCCCACTTGGCAGATGTCATTTTGTAGGGCGCGTTTGGGCCTCCGATGGCAGCCAGGTTTGGAGGAGGGGGCAGCTTTGGTCTGGGAGAAATCCTCGTCCTTATGGAATTTTTGTAGGCAAAAGCCCTGCATGGGCCGCAGGCAAGTTGACTCCGAAAGGAGGCACTTTTCCCCAAGAAGCCAAACTCAAGAACCCACAATGCAGGTGTCATTTTGTAGGGCGCGTTTGGTCCTCCGATGGCAGCCAGGTTTGGAGGAGGGGGCAGCTTTGGTCTGGGAGAAATCCTCGTCCTTATGGAATTTTTGTAGTCTAAAGCCCAGGACGGGCCGCAGGCTAGTTAGGCAAGTTGGCTTTGAAAGGAGGCACTTTTCCCCAAGAAGCCAAACTCAAGAGCCCACTTGGCAGATGTCATTTTGTAGGGCGCGTTTGGGCCTCCGATGGCAGCCAGGTTTGGAGGAGGGGGCAGCTTTGGTCTGGGAGGAATCCTCGTCCTTATGGAATTTTTGTAGGCAACAGCCCAGGATGGGCCGCAGGCAAGTTGGCTTTGAAAGGAGGTACTTCCACCCAAGAAGCCAAACTCAAGAGCCCACTTGGCAGATGTCATTTTGTAGGGCGCGTTTGGGCCTACGATGGCAGCCAGGTTTGGAGGAGGGGGCTGCTTTGGTCCGGGAGAAATCCTCGTCCTTATGGAATTTTTGTAGGCAAAAGCCCTGCATGGGCCGCAGTCAAGTTGAGTCCGAAAGGAGGCACTTTTCCCCAGAAAGCCAAACTCAAGAGCCCACTTGGCAGATGTCATTTTGTAGGGCGCGTTTGGGCCTCCGATGGCAGCCAGGTTTGGAGGAGGGGGCAGCTTTGGTCTGGGAGGAATCCTCGTCCTTATGGAATTTTTGTAGCAAAAGCCCGGGACTGGACGCAGGCAAGTTGGTTTTGAAAGGAGTCACTTTTCCCCAAGAAGCCAAACTCAAGAGCCCACTTGGCAGGTGTCATTTTCTAGGGCGCGTTTGGGCCTCCGATGTCAGCCAGGTTTGGAGGAGGGGGCAGCTTTGGTCTGGGAGAAATCCTCGTCCTTATGGAATTTTTGTAGGCAAAAACCCCGCATGTGCCGCAGGCAAGTTAGGCAAGTTGGCTTTGAAAGGAGGCACTTTTCCCCAAGAAGCCAAACTCAAGAACTCACAATGCAGATGTCATTTTGTAGGGCGCGTTTGGGCCTCCGATGGCAGCCAGGTTTGGAGGAGGGGGCAGCTTTGGTCTGGGAGAAATCCTCGTCCTTATGGAATTTTTGTAGCAAAAGCCCAGGACGGGCCGCAGGCAAGTTAGGCAAGTTGGCTCCGAAAGGAGGCACTTTTCCCCAAGAAGCCAAACTCAAGAACCCTCAATGCAGATGTCATTTTGTGGGGCGCGTTTGGGCCTCCGATGGCAGCCAGGTTTGGAGGAGGGGGCAGCTTTGGTCTGGGAGAAATCCTCGTCCTCATGGAATTTTTGTAGTCTAAAGCCCAGCACGGGCTGCAGGCAAGTTGGCTTTGAAAGGAGACACTTTCCCCCAAGAAGCCAAACTCAGGAGCCCACTTGGCAGATGTCATTTTGTAGGGCGCGTTTGGGCCACCGATGGCAGCCAGGTTTGGAGGAGGGGGCAGCTTTGGTCTGGGAGGAATCCTCGTCCTTATGGAATTTTTGTAGCAAAAGCCCGGGACGGGACGCAGGCAAGTTGGTTTTGAAAGGAGTCACTTTTCCCCAAGAAGCCAAACTCAAGAGCCCACTTGGCAGGTGTCATTTTGTAGGGCGCGTTTGGGCCTCCGATGGCAGCCAGGTTTGGAGGAGGGGGCAGCTTTGGTCTGGGAGAAATCCTCGTCCTTATGGAATTTTTGTAGGCAAAAACCCCGCATGGGCCGCAGGCAAGTTAGGCAAGTTGCTTTGAAAGGAGGCACTTTTCCCCAAGAAGCCAAACTCAAGAACCCACAATGCAGATGTCATTTTGTAGGGCGCGTTTGGGCCTCCGATGGCAGCCAGGTTTGGAGGAGGGGGCAGCTTTGGTCTGGGAGAAATCCTCGTCCATATGGAATTTTTGTAGGCAAAAGCCCAGCATGGGCCGCAGGCTAGTTAGGCAAGTTGGCTTCGAAAGGAGGCACTTTTCCCCAAGAAGACAAACTCAAGAGCCCACTTGGCAGGTGTCATTTTGTAGGGTACGTTTGGGCCTCTGATGGCAGCCAGGTTTGGAGGAGGGGGCAGCTTTGGTCTGGGAGAAATCCTCGTCCTTCTGGAATTTTTGTAGTCTAAAGCCCAGCACGGGCTGCAGGCAAGTTGGCTTTGAAAGGAGGCACTTTTCCGCAAGAAGCCAAACTCAAGAGCCCACTTGGCAGGTGTCATTTTGTAGGGCACGTTTGGGCCTCCGATGGCAGCCAGGTTTGGAGGAGGGGGCAGCTTTGGCCTGGGAGAAATCCTCTTCCTTCTGGAATTTTTGGAGGCAAAAGCCCAGGACGGGCCGCAGGCAAGTTAGGCAAGTTGGCTCCGAAAGGAGGCACTTTTCCCCAAGAAGCCAAACTCAAGAACCCTCAATGCAGATGTCATTTTGTGGGGCGCGTTTGGGCCTCTGATGGCAGCCAGGTTTGGAGGAGGGGGCAGCTTTGGTCTGGGAGAAATCCTCGTCCTTATGGAATTTTTGTAGTCTAAAGCCCAGCACGGGCCGCAGGATAGTTAGGCAAGTTGGCTTTGAAAGGAGGCACTTTTCCGCAAGAAGCCAAACTCAAGAGCCCACTTGGCAGATGTCATTTTGTAGGGCGCGTTTGGGCCTCCGATGGCAGCCAGGTTTGGAGGAGGGGGCAGCTTTGGTCTGGGAGAAATCCTCGTCCTTATGGAATTTTTGTAGGCAAAAGCCCTGCATGGGCCGCAGGCAAGTTGACTCCGAAAGGAGGCACTTTTCCCCAAGAAGCCAAACTCAAGAACCCACAATGCAGGTGTCATTTTGTAGGGCGCGTTTGGTCCTCCGATGGCAGCCAGGTTTGGAGGAGGGGGCAGCTTTGGTCTGGGAGAAATCCTCGTCCTTATGGAATTTTTGTAGTCTAAAGCCCAGGACGGGCCGCAGGCTAGTTAGGCAAGTTGGCTTTGAAAGGAGGCACTTTTCCCCAAGAAGCCAAACTCAAGAGCCCACTTGGCAGATGTCATTTTGTAGGGCGCGTTTGGGCCTCCGATGGCAGCCAGGTTTGGAGGAGGGGGCAGCTTTGGTCTGGGAGGAATCCTCGTCCTTATGGAATTTTTGTAGGCAACAGCCCAGGATGGGCCGCAGGCAAGTTGGCTTTGAAAGGAGGTACTTCCACCCAAGAAGCCAAACTCAAGAGCCCACTTGGCAGATGTCATTTTGTAGGGCGCGTTTGGGCCTACGATGGCAGCCAGGTTTGGAGGAGGGGGCTGCTTTGGTCCGGGAGAAATCCTCGTCCTTATGGAATTTTTGTAGGCAAAAGCCCTGCATGGGCCGCAGTCAAGTTGAGTCCGAAAGGAGGCACTTTTCCCCAGAAAGCCAAACTCAAGAGCCCACTTGGCAGATGTCATTTTGTAGGGCGCGTTTGGGCCTCCGATGGCAGCCAGGTTTGGAGGAGGGGGCAGCTTTGGTCTGGGAGGAATCCTCGTCCTTATGGAATTTTTGTAGCAAAAGCCCGGGACTGGACGCAGGCAAGTTGGTTTTGAAAGGAGTCACTTTTCCCCAAGAAGCCAAACTCAAGAGCCCACTTGGCAGGTGTCATTTTCTAGGGCGCGTTTGGGCCTCCGATGTCAGCCAGGTTTGGAGGAGGGGGCAGCTTTGGTCTGGGAGAAATCCTCGTCCTTATGGAATTTTTGTAGGCAAAAACCCCGCATGTGCCGCAGGCAAGTTAGGCAAGTTGGCTTTGAAAGGAGGCACTTTTCCCCAAGAAGCCAAACTCAAGAACTCACAATGCAGATGTCATTTTGTAGGGCGCGTTTGGGCCTCCGATGGCAGCCAGGTTTGGAGGAGGGGGCAGCTTTGGTCTGGGAGAAATCCTCGTCCTTATGGAATTTTTGTAGCAAAAGCCCAGGACGGGCCGCAGGCAAGTTAGGCAAGTTGGCTCCGAAAGGAGGCACTTTTCCCCAAGAAGCCAAACTCAAGAACCCTCAATGCAGATGTCATTTTGTGGGGCGCGTTTGGGCCTCCGATGGCAGCCAGGTTTGGAGGAGGGGGCAGCTTTGGTCTGGGAGAAATCCTCGTCCTCATGGAATTTTTGTAGTCTAAAGCCCAGCACGGGCTGCAGGCAAGTTGGCTTTGAAAGGAGACACTTTCCCCCAAGAAGCCAAACTCAGGAGCCCACTTGGCAGATGTCATTTTGTAGGGCGCGTTTGGGCCACCGATGGCAGCCAGGTTTGGAGGAGGGGGCAGCTTTGGTCTGGGAGAAATCCTCGTCCTTATGGAATTTTTGTAGGCAAAAGCCCAGCACGGGCCGCAGGCAAGTTGGCTTTGAAAGGAGGTACTTCCACCCAAGAAGCCAAACTCAAGAGCCCACTTGGCAGATGTCATTTTGTAGGGCACGTTTGGGCCTCCGATGGCAGCCAGGTTTGGAGGAGGGGGCAGCTTTGGTCTGGGAGAAATCCTCGTCCTTCTGGAATTTTTGTAGGCAAAAGCCCTGCATGGGCCGCCGGCAAGTTGACTCCGAAAGGAGGCACTTTTCCCCAAGAAGCCAAACTCAAGAGCCCACTTGGCAGATGTCATTTTGTAGGGCGCGTTTGGGCCTCCGATGGCAGCCAGGTTTGGAGGAGGGGGCAGCTTTGGTCTGGGAGAAATCCTTGTACTTATGGAATTTTTGTAGGCAAAAGCCCAGGACGGGCCGCAGGCAAGTTAGGCATGTTGGCTTTGAAAGGAGGCACTTTTCCCCAAGAAGCCAAACTCAAGAACCCGCAATGCAGATGTCCTTTTGTAGGGCGCGTTTGGGCCTCTGATGGCAGCCAGGTTTGGAGGAGGGGGCAGCTTTGGTCTGGGAGAAATCCTCGTCCTTATGGAATTTTTGTACTCAAAAGCCCAGGACGGGCCGCAGGCAAGTTAGGCATTTTGGCTCCGAAAGGAAGCACTTTTCCCCAAGAACCCAAACTCAAGAGCCCACTTGGCAGATGTCATTTTGTAGGGCGCGTTTGGGCCTCCGATGGCAGCCAGGTTTGGAGGAGGGGGCAGCTTTGGTCTGGGAGAAATCCCCGTCCTTATGGAATTTTTGTCGGCAAAAGCCCTGCATGGGCCGCAGGCAAGTTGACTCCGAAAGGAGGCACTTTTCCCCAGGAAGCCAAACTCAAGAGCCCACTTGGCAGATGTAATTTTGTAGGGCGCGTTTGGGCCTCCGATGGCAGCCAGGTTTGGAGGAGGGGGCAGCTTTGTTCTGGGAGAAATCCTCGTCCTTATGGAATTTTTGTAGCAAAAGCCCGGGACGGGACGCAGGCAAGTTGGTTTTGAAAGGAGTCACATTTCCCCAAGAAGCCAAACTCAAGAGCCCACTTGGCAGGTGTCATTTTGTAGGGCACGTTTGGGCCTCGATGGCAGCCAGGTTTGGAGGAGGGGGCAGCTTTGGTCTGGGAGAAATCCTCGTCCTTCTGGAATTTTTGTAGGCAAAAGCCCTGCATGGGCCGCAGGCAAGTTGACTCCGAAAGGAGGCACTTTTCCCCAGGAAGCCAAACTCAAGAACCCTCAATGCAGGTGTCATTTTGTGGGGCGCGTTTGGGCCTCCGATGGCAGCCAGGTTTGGAGGAGGGGGCAGCTTTGGTCTGGGAGAAATCCTCGTCCTTATGGAATTTTTGGAGGCAAAAGCCCAGGACGGGCCGCAGGCAAGTTAGGCAAGTTGGCTCCGAAAGGAGGCACTTTTCCCCAAGAAGCCAAACTCAAGAGCCCACTTGGCAGATGTCATTTTGTAGGGCGCGTTTCGGCCTCTGATGGCAGGCAGGTTTGGAGGAGGGGGCAGCTTTGGTCTGGGAGAAATCCTCGTCCTTATGGAATTTTTGTAGTCTAAAGCCCAGCACGGGCCGCAGGCTAGTTAGGCAAGTTGGCTTTGAAAGGAGGCACTTTCCCCCAAGAAGCCAAACTCAAGAGCCCACTTGGCAGATGTCATTTTGTAGGGCACGTTTGGGCCTCCAATGGCAGCCAGGTTTGGAGGAGGGGGCAGCTTTGGTCTGGGAGAAATCCTCGTCCTTATGGAATTTTTGTATTCAAAAGCCCAGCACGGGCCGCAGGCAAGTTGGCTTTGAAAGGAGGTACTTCCACCCAAGAAGCCAAACTCAAGAGCCCAGTTGGCAGGTGTCATTTTGTAGGGCACGTTTGGGCCTCCGATGGCAGCCAGGTTTGGAGGAGGGGGCAGCTTTGGTCTGGGAGAAATCCTCGTCCTTATGGAATTTTTGTAGCAAAAGCCCGGGACGGGACACAGGCAAATTGGTTTTGAAAGGAGTCACTTTTCCCCAAGAAGCCAAACTCAAGAGCCCACTTGGCAGGTGTCATTTTGTAGGGCGCGTTTGGGCCTCTGATGGCAGCCAGGTTTGGAGGAGGGGGCAGCTTTGGCCTGGGAGAAATCCTCGTCCTTATGGAATTTTTGGAGGCAAAAGCCCAGGACGGGCCGCAGGCAAGTTAGGCAAGTTGGCTCCGAAAGGAGGCACTTTTCCCCAAGAAGCCAAACTGAAGAACCCTCAATGCAGATGTCATTTTGTGGGGCGTGTTTGGGCCTCCGATGGCAGCCAGGTTTGGAGGAGGGGGCAGCTTTGGTCTGGGAGAAATCCTCGTCCTTATGGAATTTTTGTAGCAAAAGCCCGGGACGGGACACAGGCAAGTTGGTTTTGAAAGGAGTCACTTTTCCCCAAGAAGCCAAACTCAAGAGCCCACTTGGCAGGTGTCATTTTGTAGGGCACGTTTGGGCCTCCGATGGCAGCCAGGTTTGGAGGAGGGGGCAGCTTTGGTCTGGGAGAAATCCTCGTCCTTATGGAATTTTTGGAGGCAAAAGCCCAGCACGGGCCGCAGGCAAGTTAGGCAAGTTGGCTCCGAAAGGAGGCACTTTTCCCCAAGAAGCCAAACTCAAGAACCCTCAATTCAGATGTCATTTTGTGGGGCGCGTTTGGGCCTCCGATGGCAGCCAGGTTTGGAGGAGGGGGCAGCTTTGGTCTGGGAGAAATCCTCGTCCTTATGGAATTTTTGTAGTCTAAAGCCCAGCACGGGCCGCAGGCTAGTTAGGCAAGTTGGCTTTGAAAGGAGGCACTTTTCCGCAAGAAGCCAAACTCAAGAGCCCACTTGGCAAATGTCATTTTGTAGGGCGCGTTTGGGCCTCCGATGGCAGCCAGGTTTGGAGGAGGGGGCAGCTTTGGTCTGGGAGAAATCCTCGTCCTTATGGAATTTTTGTAGTCTAAAGCCCAGGACGGGCCGCAGGCAAGTTGGCTTTGAAAGGAGGCACTTCCACCCAAGAAGCCAAACTCAAGAGCCCACTTGGCAGGTGTCATTTTGTAGGGCACGTTTGGGCCTCCGATGGCAGCCAGGTTTGGAGGAGGGGGCAGCTTTGGTCTGGGAGAAATCCTCGTCCTTCTGGAATTTTTGTAGGCAACAGCCCTGCATGGGCCGCAGGCAAGTTGACTCCGAAAGGAGGCACTTTTCCCCAGGAAGCCAAACTCAAGAACCCTCAATGCAGGTGTCATTTTGTGGGGCGCGTTTGGGCCTCCGATGGCAGCCAGGTTTGGAGGAGGGGGCAGCTTTGGTCTGGGAGAAATCCTCGTCCTTCTGGAATTTTTGGAGGCAAAAGCCCAGGACGGGCCGCAGGCAAGTTAGGCAATTTGGCTCCGAAAGGAGGCACTTTTCCCCAAGAAGCCAAACTCAAGAGCCCACTTGGCAGATGTCATTTTGTAGGGCGCGTTTGGGCCTCTGATGGCAGCCAGGTTTGGAGGAGGGGGCAGCTTTGGTCTGGGAGAAATCCTCGTCCTTATGGAATTTTTGTAGGCAAATCCCAGCACAGGCCGCAAGCAAGTTAGGCAAGTTGGCTCCGAAAGGAGGCACTTTTCCCCAAGAAGCCAAACTCAAGAGCCCACTTGGCAGGTGTCATTTTGTAGGGCGCGTTTGGGCCTCCGATGGCAGCCAGGTTTGGAGGAGGGGGCAGCTTTGGTCTGGGAGAAATCCTCGTCCTTATGGAATTTTTGGAGGCAAAAGCCCTGCATGGGCCGCCGGCAAGTTGACTCCGAAAGGAGGCACTTTTCCCCAAGAAGCCAAACTCAAGAGCCCGCTTGGCAGATGTCATTTTGTAGGGCGCGTTTGGGCCTCCGATGGCAGCCAGGTTTGGCGGAGGGGGCAGCTTTGGTCTGGGAGGAATCCTTGTCCTTATGGAATTTTTGTAGCAAAAGCCCGGGACGGGACGCAGGCAAGTTGGTTTTGAAAGGAGTCACTTTTCCCCAAGAAGCCAAACTCAAGAGCCCACTTGGCAGATGTCATTTTGTAGGGCGCGTTTGGGCCTCCGCTGGCAGCCAGGTTTGGAGGAGGGAGCAGCTTTGGTCTGGGAGAAATCCTCGTCCTTCTGGAATTTTTGTAGGCAAAAGCCCAGGACGGGCCGCAGGCAAGTTAGGCAAGTTGGCTTTGAAAGGAGGCACTTTTCCCCAAGAAGCCAAACTCAAGAGCCCACTTGGCAGGTGTCATTTTGTAGGGCGCGTTTGGGCCTCCGATGGCAGCCAGGTTTGGAGGAGGGGGCAGCTTTGGTCTGGGAGAAATCCTCGTCCTTATGGAATTTTTGTACTCAAAAGCCCAGGACGGGCCGCAGGCAAGTTAGGCAAGTTGGCTCCGAAAGGAGGCACTTTTCCCCAAGAAGCCAAACTCAAGAACCCACAATGCAGATGTCATTTTGTAGGGCGCGTTTGGGCTTCCGATGGCAGCCAGGTTTGGAGGAGGGGGCAGCTTTGTTCTGGGAGAAATCCTCGTCCTTATGGAATTTTTGTAGGCAAAAGCCCTGCATGGGCCGCCGGCAAGTTGACTCCGAAAGGAGGCAATTTTCCCCAAGAAGCCAAACTCAAGAGCCCACTTGGCAGGTGTCATTTTGTAGGGCGCGTTTGGGCCTCCGATGGCAGCCAGGTTTGGAGGAGGGGGCAGCTTTGGTCTGGGAGAAATCCTCGTCCTTATGGAATTTTTGTAGGCAAAACCCCTGCATGAGCCGCAGGCAAGTTGACTCCGAAAGGAGGCACTTTTCCCCAGAAAGCCAAACTCAAGAGCCCACTTGGCAGATGTCATTTTGTAGGGCGCGTTTGGGCCTCCGATGGCAGCCAGGTTTGGAGGAGGGGGCAGCTTTGGTCTGGGAGGAATCCTCGTCCTTATGGAATTTTTGTAGCAAAAGCCCAGGACGGGACGCAGGCAAGTTGGTTTTGAAAGGAGTCACTTTTCCCCAAGAAGCCAAACTCAAGAGCCGACTTGGCAGGTGTCATTTTGTAGGGCGCTTTTGGGCCTCCGATGTCAGCCAGGTTTGGAGGAGGGGGCAGCTTTGGTCTGGGAGAAATCCTCGTCCTTATGGAATTTTTGTAGGCAAAAACCCCACATGGGCCGCAGGCAAGTTAGGCAAGTTGGCTTTGAAAGGAGGCACTTTTCCCCAAGAAGCCAAACTCAAGAACCCTCAATGCAGGTGTCATTTTGTGGGGCGCGTTTGGGCCTCCGATGGCAGCCAGGTTTGGAGGAGGGGGCAGCTTTGGTCTGGGAGAAATCCTCGTCCTTATGGAATTTTTGTAGTCTAAAGCCCAGCACGGGCCGCAGGCTAGTTAGGCAAGTTGGCTTTGAAAGGAGGCACTTTTCCGCAAGAAGCCAAACTCAAGAGCCCACTTGGCAGATGTCATTTTGTAGGGCGCGTTTGGGCCTCCGATGGCAGCCAGGTTTGGAGGAGGGGGCAGCTTTGGTCTGGGAGAAATCCTCGTCCTTATGGAATTTTTGTAGTCAAAAGCCCAGGACGGGCCGCAGGCAAGTTGGCTTTGAAAGGAGGCACTTCCACCCAAGAAGCCAAACTCAAGAGCACACTTGGCAGGTGTCATTTTGTAGGGCACGTTTGGGCCTCCGATGGCAGCCAGGTTTGGAGGAGGGGGCAGCTTTGGTCTGGGAGAAATCCTCGTCCTTATGGAATTTTTGTAGTCTAAAGCCCAGCACGGGCTGCAGGCAAGTTGGCTTTGAAAGGAGGCACTTTCCCCCAAGAAGCCAAACTCAAGAGCCCACTTGGCAGATGTCATTTTGTAGGGCGCGTTTGGGCCTCCGATGGCAGCCAGGTTTGGAGGAGGGGGCAGCTTTGGCCTGGGAGAAATCCTCGTCCTTATGGAATTTTTGGAGGCAAAAGCCCAGGACGGGCCGCAGACAAGTTAGGCAAGTTGGCTCCGAAAGGAGGCACTTTTCCCCAAGAAGCCAAACTGAAGAACCCTCAATGCAGATGTCATTTTGTGGGGCGCGTTTGGGCCTCCGATGGCAGCCAGGTTTGGAGGAGGGGGCAGCTTTGGTCTGGGAGAAATCCTCGTCCTTATGGAATTTTTGTAGGCAAAACCCCTGCATGAGCCGCAGGCAAGTTGACTCCGAAAGGAGGCACTTTTCCCCAGAAAGCCAAACTCAAGAGCCCACTTGGCAGATGTCATTTTGTAGGGCGCGTTTGGGCCTCCGATGGCAGCCAGGTTTGGAGGAGGGGGCAGATTTGGTCTGGGAGGAATCCTCGTCCTTATGGAATTTTTGTAGCAAAAGCCCAGGACGGGACGCAGGCAAGTTGGTTTTGAAAGGAGTCACTTTTCCCCAAGAAGCCAAACTCAAGAGCCGACTTGGCAGGTGTCATTTTGTAGGGCGCTTTTGGGCCTCCGATGTCAGCCAGGTTTGGAGGAGGGGGCAGCTTTGGTCTGGGAGAAATCCTCGTCCTTATGGAATTTTTGTAGGCAAAAACCCCACATGGGCCGCAGGCAAGTTAGGCAAGTTGACTCCGAAAGGAGGCACTTTTCCCCAAGAAGCCAAACTCAAGAACCCTCAATGCAGATGTCATTTTGTGGGGCGCGTTTGGGCCTCCGATGGCAGCCAGGTTTGGAGGAGGGGGCAGCTTTGGTCTGGGAGAAATCCTCGTCCTTATGGAATTTTTGTAGTCTAAAGCCCAGCACGGGCCGCAGGCTAGTTAGGCAAGTTGGCTTTGAAAGGAGGCACTTTTCCGCAAGAAGCCAAACTCAAGAGCCCACTTGGCAGATGTCATTTTGTAGGGCGCGTTTGGGCCTCCGATGGCAGCCAGGTTTGGAGGAGGGGGCAGCTTTGGTCTGGGAGAAATCCTCGTCCTTATGGAATTTTTGTAGGCAAAAGCCCAGGACGGGCCGCAGGCAAGTTGGCTTTGAAAGGAGGCACTTCCACCCAAGAAGCCAAACTCAAGAGCCCACTTGGCAGGTGTCATTTTGTAGGGCACGTTTGGGCCTCCGATGGCAGCCAGGTTTGGAGGAGGGGGCAGCTTTGGTCTGGGAGAAATCCTCGTCCTTCTGGAATTTTTGTAGGCAAAAGCCCTGCATGGGCCGCAGGCAAGTTGACTCCGAAAGGAGGCACATTTCCCCAGGAAGCCAAACTCAAGAACCCTCAATGCAGGTGTCATTTTGTGGGGCGCGTTTGGGCCTCCGATGGCAGCCAGGTTTGGAGGAGGGGGCAGCTTTGGTCTGGGAGAAATCCTCGTCCTTATGGAATTTTTTTAGCAAATGCCCAGGACGGGCCGCAGGCAAGTTGGCTTTGAAAGGAGGTACTTCCACACAAGAAGCCAAACTCAAGAGCCCACTTGGCAGATGTCATTTTGTAGGGCGCGTTTGGGCCTCCGATGGCAGCCAGGTTTGGAGGAGGGGGCAGCTTTGGTCTGGGAGAAATCCTCGTCCTTATGGAATTTTTGTAGGCAAAAACCCCGCATGGGCCGCAGGCAAGTTAGGCAAGTTGCTTTGAAAGGAGGCACTTTCCCCCAAGAAGCCAAACTCAAGAAGCCTCAATGCAGATGTCATTTTGTGGGGCGCGTTTGGGCCTCCGATGGCAGCCAGGTTTGGAGGAGGGTGCAGCTTTGGTCTGGGAGAAATCCTCGTCCTTATGGAATTTTTGTAGTCTAAAGCCCAGCACGGGCTGCAGGCAAGTTGGCTTTGAAAGGAGGCACTTTCCCCCAAGAAGCCAAACTCAGGAGCCCACTTGGCAGATGTTTCATTTTGTAGGGCGCGTTTGGGCCTCCGATGGCAGCCAGGTTTGGAGGAGGGGGCAGCTTTGGTCTGGGAGAAATCCTCGTCCTTATGGAATTTTTGGAGGCAAAAGCCCTGCATGGGCCGCCGGCAAGTTGACTCCGAAAGGAGGCACTTTTCCCCAAGAAGCCAAACTCAAGAGCCCGCTTGGCAGATGTCATTTTGTAGGGCGCGTTTGGGCCTCCGATGGCAGCCAGCTTTGGCGGAGGGGGCAGCTTTGGTCTGGGAGGAATCCTCGTCCTTATGGAATTTTTGTAGGCAAAAGCCCTGCATGGGCCGCCGGCAAGTTGACTCCGAAAGGAGGCACTTTTCCCCAAGAAGCCAAACTCAAGAGCCCACTTGGCAGGTGTCATTTTGTAGGGCGCGTTTGGGCCTCCTATGGCAGCCAGGTTTGGAGGAGGGGGCAGCTTTGGTCTGGGAGAAATCCTCGTCCTTATGGAATTTTTGTCGGCAAGAGCCCTGCATGGGCCGCAGGCAAGTTGACTCCGAAAGGAGGCACTTTTCCCCAGAAAGCCAAACTCAAGAGCCCACTTGGCAGATGTCATTTTGTAGGGCGCGTTTGGGCCTCCGATGGCAGCCAGGTTTGGAGGAGGGGGCAGCTTTGGTCTGGGAGAAATCCTCGTCCTTATGGAATTTTTGTAGGCAAAAGCCCAGCACGGGCCGCAGGCTAGTTAGGCAAGTTGGCTCCGAAAGGAGGCACTTTTCCCCAAGAAGCCAAACTCAAGAGCCCACTTGGCAGGTGTCATTTTGTAGGGCGCGTTTGGGCCTCCGATGGCAGCCAGGTTTGGAGGAGGGGGCAGCTTTGGTCTGGGAGAAATCCTCGTCCTTATGGAATTTTTGTAGGCAAAAGCCCTGCATGGGCCGCAAGCAAGTTGACTCCGAAAGGAGGCACTTTTCCCCAAGAAGCCAAACTCAAGAGCCCGCTTGGCAGATGTCATTTTGTAGGGCGCGTTTGGGCCTCCGATGGCAGCCAGGTTTGGCGGAGTGGGCAGCTTTGGTCTGGGAGCAATCCTCGTCCTTATGGAATTTTTGTAGGCAAAAGCCCTGCATGGGCCGCCGGCAAGTTGACTCCGAAAAGAGGCAATTTTCCCCAAGAAGCCAAACTCAAGAGCCCACTTGGCAGGTGTCATTTTGTAGGGCGCGTTTGGGCCTCCGATGGCAGCCAGGTTTGGAGGAGGGGGCAGCTTTGGTCTGGGAGAAATCCTCGTCCTTATGGAATTTTTGTCGGCAAGAGCCCTGCATGGGCCGCAGGCAAGTTGACTCCGAAAGGAGGCACTTTTCCCCAGAAAGCCATACTCAAGAGCCCACTTGGCAGATGTCATTTTGTAGGGCGCGTTTGGGCCTCCGATGGCAGCCAGGTTTGGAGGAGGGGGCAGCTTTGGTCTGGGAGGAATCCTCGTCCTTATGGAATTTTTGGAGGCAAAAGCCCAGGACGGGCCGCAGGCAAGTTGGCTTTGAAAGGAGGTACTTCCACACAAGAAGCCAAACTCAAGAGCCCACTTGGCAGATGTCATTTTGTAGGGCACGATTCGGCCTCCGATGGCAGCCAGGTTTGGAGGAGGGGGCAGCTTTGGTCTGGGAGAAATCCTCGTCCTTATGGAATTTTTGTAGGCAAAAACCCCGCATGGGCCGCAGGCAAGTTAGGCAAGTTGCTTTTAAAGGAGGCACTTTCCCCCAAGAAGCCAAACTCAAGAAGCCTCAATGCAGATGTCATTTTGTGGGGCGCGTTTGGGCCTCCGATGGCAGCCAGGTTTGGAGGAGGGGGCAGCTTTGGTCTGGGAGAAATCCTCGTCCTTATGGAATTTTTGTAGTCTAAAGCCCAGCACGGGCTGCAGGCAAGTTGGCTTTGAAAGGAGGCACTTTCCCCCAAGAAGCCAAACTCAGGAGCCCACTTGGCAGATGTCATTTTGTAGGGCGCGTTTGGGCCTCCGATGGCAGCCAGGTTTGGAGGAGGGGGCAGCTTTGGTCTGGGAGAAATCCTCGTCCTTATGGAATTTTTGGAGGCAAAAGCCCTGCATGGGCCGCCGGCAAGTTGACTCCGAAAGGAGGCACTTTTCCCCAAGAAGCCAAACTCAAGAACCCACAATGCAGATGTCATTTTGTAGGGCGCGTTTGGGCCTCCGATGGCAGCCAGCTTTGGCGGAGGGGGCAGCTTTGGTCTGGGAGGAATCCTCGTCCTTATGGAATTTTTGTAGGCAAAAGCCCTGCATGGGCCGCCGGCAAGTTGACTCCGAAAGGAGGCACTTTTCCCCAAGAAGCCAAACTCAAGAGCCCACTTGGCAGGTGTCATTTTGTAGGGCGCGTTTGGGCCTCCGATGGCAGCCAGGTTTGGAGGAGGGGGCAGTTTTGGTCTGGGAGAAATCCTCGTCCTTATGGAATTTTTGTCGGCAAGAGCCCTGCATGGGCCGCAGGCAAGTTGACTCCGAAAGGAGGCACTTTTCCCCAGAAAGCCAAACTCAAGAGCCCACTTGGCAGATGTCATTTTGTAGGGCGCGTTTGGGCCTCCGATGGCAGCCAGGTTTGGAGGAGGGGGCAGCTTTGGTCTGGGAGGAATCCTCGTCCTTATGGAATTTTTGTAGCAAAAGCCCGGGACGGGACGCAGGCAAGTTGGTTTTGAAAGGAGTCACTTTTCCCCAAGAAGCCAAACTCAAGAGCCCACTTGGCAGGTGTCATTTTGTAGGGCGCGTTTGGGCCTCCGATGTCAGCCAGGTTTGGAGGAGGGGGCAGCTTTGGTCTGGGAGAAATCCTCGTCCTTATGGAATTTTTGTAGGCAAAAACCCCGCATGGGCCGCAGGCAAGTTAGGCAAGTTGACTCCGAAAGGAGGCACTTTTCCCCAAGAAGCCAAACTCAAGAACCCTCAATGCAGATGTCATTTTGTGGGGCGCGTTTGGGCCTCCGATGGCAGCCAGGTTTGGAGGAGGGGGCAGCTTTGGTCTGGGAGAAATCCTCGTCCTTATGGAATTTTTGTAGTCTAAAGCCCAGCACGGGCCGCAGGCTAGTTAGGCAAGTTGGCTTTGAAAGGAGGCACTTTTCCGCAAGAAGCCAAACTCAAGAGCCCACTTGGCAGATGTCATTTTGTAGGGCGCGTTTGGGCCTCCGATGGCAGCCAGGTTTGGAGGAGGGGGCAGCTTTGGTCTGGGAGAAATCCTCGTCCTTATGGAATTTTTGGAGGCAAAAGCCCAGGACGGGCCGCAGGCAAGTTGGCTTTGATAGGAGGCACTTCCACCCAAGAAGCCAAACTCAAGAGCCCACTTGGCAGGTGTCATTTTGTAGGGCACGTTTGGGCCTCCGATGGCAGCCAGGTTTGGAGGAGGGGGCAGCTTTGGTCTGGGAGAAATCCTCGTCCTTCTGGAATTTTTGTAGGCAAAAGCCCTGCATGGGCCGCAAGCAAGTTGACTCCGAAAGGAGGCACTTTTCCCCAGGAAGCCAAACTCAAGAACCCTCAATGCAGGTGTCATTTTGTGGGGCGCGTTTGGGCCTCCGATGGCAGCCAGGTTTGGAGGAGGGGGCAGCTTTGGTCTGGGAGAAATCCTCGTCCTTATGGAATTTTTGTAGGCAAAAGCCCAGGACGGGCCGCAGGCAAGTTGGCTTTGAAAGGAGGTACTTCCACACAAGAAGCCAAACTCAAGAGCCCACTTGGCAGATGTCATTTTGTAGGGCACGTTTCGGCCTCCGATGGCAGCCATGTTTGGAGGAGGGGGCAGCTTTGGTCTGGGAGAAATCCTCGTCCTTATGGAATTTTTGTAGGCAAAAGCCCTGCATGGGCCGCAGGCAAGTTGACTCCGAAAGGAGGCACATTTCCCCAGAAAGCCAAACTCAAGAGCCCACAATGCAGATGTCATTTTGTAGGGCGCGTTTGGGCCTCCGATGGCAGCCACGTTTGGAGGAGGGGGCAGCTTTGGTCTGGGAGGAATCCTCGTCCTTATGGAATTTTTTTAGCAAAAGCCCGGGACGGGACGCAGGCAAGTTGGTTTTGAAAGGAGTCACTTTTCCCCAAGAAGCCAAACTCAAGAGCCCACTTGGCAGGTGTCATTTTGTAGGGCGCGTTTGGGCCTCCGATGGCAGCCAGGTTTGGAGGAGGGGGCAGCTTTGGTCTGGGAGAAATCCTCGTCCTTATGGAATTTTTGTAGGCAAAAACCCCGCATGGGCCGCAGGCAAGTTAGGCAAGTTGCTTTGAAAGGAGGCACTTTTCCCCAAGAAGCCAAACTCAAGAACCCACAATGCAGATGTCATTTTGTAGGGCGCGTTTGGGCCTCCGATGGCAGCCAGGTTTGGAGGAGGGGGCAGCTTTGGTCTGGGAGAAATCCTCGTCCATATGGAATTTTTGTAGGCAAAAGCCCAGCATGGGCCGCAGGCTAGTTAGGCAAGTTGGCTTCGAAAGGAGGCACTTTTCCCCAAGAAGACAAACTCAAGAGCCCACTTGGCAGGTGTCATTTTGTAGGGTACGTTTGGGCCTCTGATGGCAGCCAGGTTTGGAGGAGGGGGCAGCTTTGGTCTGGGAGAAATCCTCGTCCTTATGGAATTTTTGTAGTCTAAAGCCCAGCACGGGCTGCAGGCAAGTTGGCTTTGAAAGGAGGCACTTTTCCGCAAGAAGCCAAACTCAAGAGCCCACTTGGCAGGTGTCATTTTGTAGGGCACGTTTGGGCCTCCGATGGCAGCCAGGTTTGGAGGAGGGGGCAGCTTTGGCCTGGGAGAAATCCTCTTCCTTCTGGAATTTTTGGAGGCAAAAGCCCAGGACGGGCCGCAGGCAAGTTAGGCAAGTTGGCTCCGAAAGGAGGCACTTTTCCCCAAGAAGCCAAACTCAAGAACCCTCAATGCAGATGTCATTTTGTGGGGCGCGTTTGGGCCTCTGATGGCAGCCAGGTTTGGAGGAGGGGGCAGCTTTGGTCTGGGAGAAATCCTCGTCCTTCTGGAATTTTTGTAGGCAAAAGCCCTGCATGGGCCGCCGGCAAGTTGACTCCGAAAGGAGGCACTTTTCCCCAAGAAGCCAAACTCAAGAGCCCACTTGGCAGATGTCATTTTGTAGGGCGCGTTTGGGCCTCCGATGGCAGCCAGGTTTGGAGGAGGGGGCAGCTTTGGTCTGGGAGAAATCCTTGTACTTATGGAATTTTTGTAGGCAAAAGCCCAGGACGGGCCGCAGGCAAGTTAGGCATGTTGGCTTTGAAAGGAGGCACTTTTCCCCAAGAAGCCAAACTCAAGAACCCGCAATGCAGATGTCCTTTTGTAGGGCGCGTTTGGGCCTCTGATGGCAGCCAGGTTTGGAGGAGGGGGCAGCTTTGGTCTGGGAGAAATCCTCGTCCTTATGGAATTTTTGTACTCAAAAGCCCAGGACGGGCCGCAGGCAAGTTAGGCATTTTGGCTCCGAAAGGAAGCACTTTTCCCCAAGAACCCAAACTCAAGAGCCCACTTGGCAGATGTCATTTTGTAGGGCGCGTTTGGGCCTCCGATGGCAGCCAGGTTTGGAGGAGGGGGCAGCTTTGGTCTGGGAGAAATCCTCGTCCTTATGGAATTTTTGTAGCAAAAGCCCGGGACGGGACGCAGGCAAGTTGGTTTTGAAAGGAGTCACATTTCCCCAAGAAGCCAAACTCAAGAGCCCACTTGGCAGGTGTCATTTTGTAGGGCACGTTTGGGCCTCGATGGCAGCCAGGTTTGGAGGAGGGGGCAGCTTTGGTCTGGGAGAAATCCTCGTCCTTCTGGAATTTTTGTAGGCAAAAGCCCTGCATGGGCCGCAGGCAAGTTGACTCCGAAAGGAGGCACTTTTCCCCAGGAAGCCAAACTCAAGAACCCTCAATGCAGGTGTCATTTTGTAGGGCGCGTTTGGGCCTCCGATGGCAGCCAGGTTTGGAGGAGGGGGCAGCTTTGGTCTGGGAGAAATCCTCGTCCTTATGGAATTTTTGGAGGCAAAAGCCCAGGACGGGCCGCAGGCAAGTTAGGCAAGTTGGCTCCGAAAGGAGGCACTTTTCCCCAAGAAGCCAAACTCAAGAGCCCACTTGGCAGATGTCATTTTGTAGGGCGCGTTTCGGCCTCTGATGGCAGGCAGGTTTGGAGGAGGGGGCAGCTTTGGTCTGGGAGAAATCCTCGTCCTTATGGAATTTTTGTAGTCTAAAGCCCAGCACGGGCCGCAGGCTAGTTAGGCAAGTTGGCTTTGAAAGGAGGCACTTTCCCCCAAGAAGCCAAACTCAAGAGCCCACTTGGCAGATGTCATTTTGTAGGGCACGTTTGGGCCTCCAATGGCAGCCAGGTTTGGAGGAGGGGGCAGCTTTGGTCTGGGAGAAATCCTCGTCCTTATGGAATTTTTGTATTCAAAAGCCCAGCACGGGCCGCAGGCAAGTTGGCTTTGAAAGGAGGTACTTCCACCCAAGAAGCCAAACTCAAGAGCCCAGTTGGCAGGTGTCATTTTGTAGGGCACGTTTGGGCCTCCGATGGCAGCCAGGTTTGGAGGAGGGGGCAGCTTTGGTCTGGGAGAAATCCTCGTCCTTATGGAATTTTTGTAGCAAAAGCCCGGGACGGGACACAGGCAAATTGGTTTTGAAAGGAGTCACTTTTCCCCAAGAAGCCAAACTCAAGAGCCCACTTGGCAGGTGTCATTTTGTAGGGCGCGTTTGGGCCTCTGATGGCAGCCAGGTTTGGAGGAGGGGGCAGCTTTGGCCTGGGAGAAATCCTCGTCCTTATGGAATTTTTGGAGGCAAAAGCCCAGGACGGGCCGCAGGCAAGTTAGGCAAGTTGGCTCCGAAAGGAGGCACTTTTCCCCAAGAAGCCAAACTGAAGAACCCTCAATGCAGATGTCATTTTGTGGGGCGTGTTTGGGCCTCCGATGGCAGCCAGGTTTGGAGGAGGGGGCAGCTTTGGTCTGGGAGAAATCCTCGTCCTTATGGAATTTTTGTAGCAAAAGCCCGGGACGGGACACAGGCAAGTTGGTTTTGAAAGGAGTCACTTTTCCCCAAGAAGCCAAACTCAAGAGCCCACTTGGCAGGTGTCATTTTGTAGGGCACGTTTGGGCCTCCGATGGCAGCCAGGTTTGGAGGAGGGGGCAGCTTTGGTCTGGGAGAAATCCTCGTCCTTATGGAATTTTTGGAGGCAAAAGCCCAGCACGGGCCGCAGGCAAGTTAGGCAAGTTGGCTCCGAAAGGAGGCACTTTTCCCCAAGAAGCCAAACTCAAGAACCCTCAATTCAGATGTCATTTTGTGGGGCGCGTTTGGGCCTCCGATGGCAGCCAGGTTTGGAGGAGGGGGCAGCTTTGGTCTGGGAGAAATCCTCGTCCTTATGGAATTTTTGTAGTCTAAAGCCCAGCACGGGCCGCAGGCTAGTTAGGCAAGTTGGCTTTGAAAGGAGGCACTTTTCCGCAAGAAGCCAAACTCAAGAGCCCACTTGGCAAATGTCATTTTGTAGGGCGCGTTTGGGCCTCCGATGGCAGCCAGGTTTGGAGGAGGGGGCAGCTTTGGTCTGGGAGAAATCCTCGTCCTTATGGAATTTTTGTAGTCTAAAGCCCAGGACGGGCCGCAGGCAAGTTGGCTTTGAAAGGAGGCACTTCCACCCAAGAAGCCAAACTCAAGAGCCCACTTGGCAGGTGTCATTTTGTAGGGCACGTTTGGGCCTCCGATGGCAGCCAGGTTTGGAGGAGGGGGCAGCTTTGGTCTGGGAGAAATCCTCGTCCTTCTGGAATTTTTGTAGGCAACAGCCCTGCATGGGCCGCAGGCAAGTTGACTCCGAAAGGAGGCACTTTTCCCCAGGAAGCCAAACTCAAGAACCCTCAATGCAGGTGTCATTTTGTGGGGCGCGTTTGGGCCTCCGATGGCAGCCAGGTTTGGAGGAGGGGGCAGCTTTGGTCTGGGAGAAATCCTCGTCCTTCTGGAATTTTTGGAGGCAAAAGCCCAGGACGGGCCGCAGGCAAGTTAGGCAATTTGGCTCCGAAAGGAGGCACTTTTCCCCAAGAAGCCAAACTCAAGAGCCCACTTGGCAGATGTCATTTTGTAGGGCGCGTTTGGGCCTCTGATGGCAGCCAGGTTTGGAGGAGGGGGCAGCTTTGGTCTGGGAGAAATCCTCGTCCTTATGGAATTTTTGTAGGCAAATCCCAGCACAGGCCGCAGGCAAGTTAGGCAAGTTGGCTCCGAAAGGAGGCACTTTTCCCCAAGAAGCCAAACTCAAGAGCCCACTTGGCAGGTGTCATTTTGTAGGGCGCGTTTGGGCCTCCGATGGCAGCCAGGTTTGGAGGAGGGGGCAGCTTTGGTCTGGGAGAAATCCTCGTCCTTATGGAATTTTTGGAGGCAAAAGCCCTGCATGGGCCGCCGGCAAGTTGACTCCGAAAGGAGGCACTTTTCCCCAAGAAGCCAAACTCAAGAGCCCGCTTGGCAGATGTCATTTTGTAGGGCGCGTTTGGGCCTCCGATGGCAGCCAGGTTTGGCGGAGGGGGCAGCTTTGGTCTGGGAGGAATCCTTGTCCTTATGGAATTTTTGTAGCAAACGTCCGGGACGGGACGCAGGCAAGTTGGTTTTGAAAGGAGTCACTTTTCCCCAAGAAGCCAAACTCAAGAGCCCACTTGGCAGATGTCATTTTGTAGGGCGCGTTTGGGCCTCCGCTGGCAGCCAGGTTTGGAGGAGGGAGCAGCTTTGGTCTGGGAGAAATCCTCGTCCTTCTGGAATTTTTGTAGGCAAAAGCCCAGGACGGGCCGCAGGCAAGTTAGGCAAGTTGGCTTTGAAAGGAGGCACTTTTCCCCAAGAAGCCAAACTCAAGAGCCCACTTGGCAGGTGTCATTTTGTAGGGCACGTTTGGGCCTCCAATGGCAGCCAGGTTTGGAGGAGGGGGCAGCTTTGGTCTGGGAGAAATCCTCGTCCTTATGGAATTTTTGTATTCAAAAGCCCAGCACGGGCCGCAGGCAAGTTGGCTTTGAAAGGAGGTACTTCCACCCAAGAAGCCAAACTCAAGAGCCCAGTTGGCAGGTGTCATTTTGTAGGGCACGTTTGGGCCTCCGATGGCAGCCAGGTTTGGAGGAGGGGGCAGCTTTGGTCTGGGAGAAATCCTCGTCCTTATGGAATTTTTGTAGCAAAAGCCCGGGACGGGACACAGGCAAATTGGTTTTGAAAGGAGTCACTTTTCCCCAAGAAGCCAAACTCAAGAGCCCACTTGGCAGGTGTCATTTTGTAGGGCGCGTTTGGGCCTCTGATGGCAGCCAGGTTTGGAGGAGGGGGCAGCTTTGGCCTGGGAGAAATCCTCGTCCTTATGGAATTTTTGGAGGCAAAAGCCCAGGACGGGCCGCAGGCAAGTTAGGCAAGTTGGCTCCGAAAGGAGGCACTTTTCCCCAAGAAGCCAAACTGAAGAACCCTCAATGCAGATGTCATTTTGTGGGGCGTGTTTGGGCCTCCGATGGCAGCCAGGTTTGGAGGAGGGGGCAGCTTTGGTCTGGGAGAAATCCTCGTCCTTATGGAATTTTTGTAGCAAAAGCCCGGGACGGGACACAGGCAAGTTGGTTTTGAAAGGAGTCACTTTTCCCCAAGAAGCCAAACTCAAGAGCCCACTTTGCAGGTGTCATTTTGTAGGGCACGTTTGGGCCTCCGATGGCAGCCAGGTTTGGAGGAGGGGGCAGCTTTGGTCTGGGAGAAATCCTCGTCCTTATGGAATTTTTGGAGGCAAAAGCCCAGCACGGGCCGCAGGCAAGTTAGGCAAGTTGGCTCCGAAAGGAGGCACTTTTCCCCAAGAAGCCAAACTCAAGAACCCTCAATTCAGATGTCATTTTGTGGGGCGCGTTTGGGCCTCCGATGGCAGCCAGGTTTGGAGGAGGGGGCAGCTTTGGTCTGGGAGAAATCCTCGTCCTTATGGAATTTTTGTAGTCTAAAGCCCAGCACGGGCCGCAGGCTAGTTAGGCAAGTTGGCTTTGAAAGGAGGCACTTTTCCGCAAGAAGCCAAACTCAAGAGCCCACTTGGCAAATGTCATTTTGTAGGGCGCGTTTGGGCCTCCGATGGCAGCCAGGTTTGGAGGAGGGGGCAGCTTTGGTCTGGGAGAAATCCTCGTCCTTATGGAATTTTTGTAGTCTAAAGCCCAGGACGGGCCGCAGGCAAGTTGGCTTTGAAAGGAGGCACTTCCACCCAAGAAGCCAAACTCAAGAGCCCACTTGGCAGGTGTCATTTTGTAGGGCACGTTTGGGCCTCCGATGGCAGCCAGGTTTGGAGGAGGGGGCAGCTTTGGTCTGGGAGAAATCCTCGTCCTTCTGGAATTTTTGTAGGCAACAGCCCTGCATGGGCCGCAGGCAAGTTGACTCCGAAAGGAGGCACTTTTCCCCAGGAAGCCAAACTCAAGAACCCTCAATGCAGGTGTCATTTTGTAGGGCGCGTTTGGGCCTCCGATGGCAGCCAGGTTTGGAGGAGGGGGCAGCTTTGGTCTGGGAGAAATCCTCGTCCTTCTGGAATTTTTGGAGGCAAAAGCCCAGGACGGGCCGCAGGCAAGTTAGGCAATTTGGCTCCGAAAGGAGGCACTTTTCCCCAAGAAGCCAAACTCAAGAGCCCACTTGGCAGATGTCATTTTGTAGGGCGCGTTTGGGCCTCTGATGGCAGCCAGGTTTGGAGGAGGGGGCAGCTTTGGTCTGGGAGAAATCCTCGTCCTTATGGAATTTTTGTAGGCAAATCCCAGCACAGGCCGCAGGCAAGTTAGGCAAGTTGGCTCCGAAAGGAGGCACTTTTCCCCAAGAAGCCAAACTCAAGAGCCCACTTGGCAGGTGTCATTTTGTAGGGCGCGTTTGGGCCTCCGATGGCAGCCAGGTTTGGAGGAGGGGGCAGCTTTGGTCTGGGAGAAATCCTCGTCCTTATGGAATTTTTGGAGGCAAAAGCCCTGCATGGGCCGCCGGCAAGTTGACTCCGAAAGGAGGCACTTTTCCCCAAGAAGCCAAACTCAAGAGCCCGCTTGGCAGATGTCATTTTGTAGGGCGCGTTTGGGCCTCCGATGGCAGCCAGGTTTGGCGGAGGGGGCAGCTTTGGTCTGGGAGGAATCCTTGTCCTTATGGAATTTTTGTAGCAAACGTCCGGGACGGGACGCAGGCAAGTTGGTTTTGAAAGGAGTCACTTTTCCCCAAGAAGCCAAACTCAAGAGCCCACTTGGCAGATGTCATTTTGTAGGGCGCGTTTGGGCCTCCGCTGGCAGCCAGGTTTGGAGGAGGGAGCAGCTTTGGTCTGGGAGAAATCCTCGTCCTTCTGGAATTTTTGTAGGCAAAAGCCCAGGACGGGCCGCAGGCAAGTTAGGCAAGTTGGCTTTGAAAGGAGGCACTTTTCCCCAAGAAGCCAAACTCAAGAGCCCACTTGGCAGGTGTCATTTTGTAGGGCGCGTTTGGGCCTCCGATGGCAGCCAGGTTTGGAGGAGGGGGCAGCTTTGGTCTGGGAGAAATCCTCGTCCTTATGGAATTTTTGTACTCAAAAGCCCAGGACGGGCCGCAGGCAAGTTAGGCAAGTTGGCTCCGAAAGGAGGCACTTTTCCCCAAGAAGCCAAACTCAAGAACCCACAATGCAGATGTCATTTTGTAGGGCGCGTTTGGGCTTCCGATGGCAGCCAGGTTTGGAGGAGGGGGCAGCTTTGTTCTGGGAGAAATCCTCGTCCTTATGGAATTTTTGTAGGCAAAAGCCCTGCATGGGCCGCCGGCAAGTTGACTCCGAAAGGAGGCAATTTTCCCCAAGAAGCCAAACTCAAGAGCCCACTTGGCAGGTGTCATTTTGTAGGGCGCGTTTGGGCCTCCGATGGCAGCCAGGTTTGGAGGAGGGGGCAGCTTTGGTCTGGGAGAAATCCTCGTCCTTATGGAATTTTTGTAGGCAAAACCCCTGCATGAGCCGCAGGCAAGTTGACTCCGAAAGGAGGCACTTTTCCCCAGAAAGCCAAACTCAAGAGCCCACTTGGCAGATGTCATTTTGTAGGGCGCGTTTGGGCCTCCGATGGCAGCCAGGTTTGGAGGAGGGGGCAGCTTTGGTCTGGGAGGAATCCTCGTCCTTATGGAATTTTTGTAGCAAAAGCCCAGGACGGGACGCAGGCAAGTTGGTTTTGAAAGGAGTCACTTTTCCCCAAGAAGCCAAACTCAAGAGCCGACTTGGCAGGTGTCATTTTGTAGGGCGCTTTTGGGCCTCCGATGTCAGCCAGGTTTGGAGGAGGGGGCAGCTTTGGTCTGGGAGAAATCCTCGTCCTTATGGAATTTTTGTAGGCAAAAACCCCACATGGGCCGCAGGCAAGTTAGGCAAGTTGGCTTTGAAAGGAGGCACTTTTCCCCAAGAAGCCAAACTCAAGAACCCTCAATGCAGGTGTCATTTTGTGGGGCGCGTTTGGGCCTCCGATGGCAGCCAGGTTTGGAGGAGGGGGCAGCTTTGGTCTGGGAGAAATCCTCGTCCTTATGGAATTTTTGTAGTCTAAAGCCCAGCACGGGCCGCAGGCTAGTTAGGCAAGTTGGCTTTGAAAGGAGGCACTTTTCCGCAAGAAGCCAAACTCAAGAGCCCACTTGGCAGATGTCATTTTGTAGGGCGCGTTTGGGCCTCCGATGGCAGCCAGGTTTGGAGGAGGGGGCAGCTTTGGTCTGGGAGAAATCCTCGTCCTTATGGAATTTTTGTAGTCAAAAGCCCAGGACGGGCCGCAGGCAAGTTGGCTTTGAAAGGAGGCACTTCCACCCAAGAAGCCAAACTCAAGAGCACACTTGGCAGGTGTCATTTTGTAGGGCACGTTTGGGCCTCCGATGGCAGCCAGGTTTGGAGGAGGGGGCAGCTTTGGTCTGGGAGAAATCCTCGTCCTTCTGGAATTTTTGTAGGCAAAAGCCCTGCATGGGCCGCAGGCAAGTTGACTCCGAAAGGAGGCACATTTCCCCAGGAAGCCAAACTCAAGAACCCTCAATGCAGGTGTCATTTTGTGGGGCGCGTTTGGGCCTCCGATGGCAGCCAGGTTTGGAGGAGGGGGCAGCTTTGGTCTGGGAGAAATCCTCGTCCTTATGGAATTTTTGGAGGCAAAAGCCCAGGACGGGCCGCAGGCAAGTTGGCTTTGAAAGGAGGTACTTCCACACAAGAAGCCAAACTCAAGAGCCCACTTGGCAGATGTCATTTTGTAGGGCACGATTCGGCCTCCGATGGCAGCCAGGTTTGGAGGAGGGGGCAGCTTTGGTCTGGGAGAAATCCTCGTCCTTATGGAATTTTTGTAGGCAAAAACCCCGCATGGGCCGCAGGCAAGTTAGGCAAGTTGCTTTGAAAGGAGGCACTTTCCCCCAAGAAGCCAAACTCAAGAAGCCTCAATGCAGATGTCATTTTGTGGGGCGCGTTTGGGCCTCCGATGGCAGCCAGGTTTGGAGGAGGGGGCAGCTTTGGTCTGGGAGAAATCCTCGTCCTTTTGGAATTTTTGTAGGCAAAAGCCCAGGACGGGCCGCAGGCAAGTTGGCTTTGAAAGGAGGCACTTCCACCCAAGAAGCCAAACTCAAGAGCCCACTTGGCAGGTGTCATTTTGTAGGGCACGTTTGGGCCTCCAATGGCAGCCAGGTTTGGAGGAGGGGGCAGCTTT
This sequence comes from Cinclus cinclus, assembly GCF_963662255.1. Taxonomy (NCBI): domain Eukaryota; kingdom Metazoa; phylum Chordata; class Aves; order Passeriformes; family Cinclidae; genus Cinclus; species Cinclus cinclus. Next base: position 375,219 of record NW_026912251.1, on the reverse strand, counting down.
GGTCTGGGAGAAATCCTCGTCCTTATGGAATTTTTGTATTCAAAAGCCCAGCACGGGCCGCAGGCAAGTTGGCTTTGAAAGGAGGTACTTCCACCCAAGAAGCCAAACTCAAGAGCCCAGTTGGCAGGTGTCATTTTGTAGGGCACGTTTGGGCCTCCGATGGCAGCCAGGTTTGGAGGAGGGGGCAGCTTTGGTCTGGGAGAAATCCTCGTCCTTATGGAATTTTTGTAGGCAAAAGCCCAGCACGGGCCGCAGGCAAGTTGGCTTTGAAAGGAGGCACTTCCACCCAAGAAGCCAAACTCAAGAGCCCACTTGGCAGATGTCATTTTGTAGGGCACGTTTGGGCCTCCGATGGCAGCCAGGTTTGGAGGAGGGGGCAGCTTTGGTCTGGGAGAAATCCTCGTCCTTATGGAATTTTTGTAGCAAAAGCCCGGGACGGGACACAGGCAAATTGGTTTTGAAAGGAGTCACTTTTCCCCAAGAAGCCAAACTCAAGAGCCCACTTGGCAGGTGTCATTTTGTAGGGCGCGTTTGGGCCTCTGATGGCAGCCAAGTTTGGAGGAGGGGGCAGCTTTGGCCTGGGAGAAATCCTCGTCCTTATGGAATTTTTGGAGGCAAAAGCCCAGGACGGGCCGCAGGCAAGTTAGGCAAGTTGGCTCCGAAAGGAGGCACTTTTCCCCAAGAAGCCAAACTGAAGAACCCTCAATGCAGATGTCATTTTGTGGGGCGTGTTTGGGCCTCCGATGGCAGCCAGGTTTGGAGGAGGGGGCAGCTTTGGTCTGGGAGAAATCCTCGTCCTTCTGGAATTTTTGTAGCAAAAGCCCGGGACGGGACACAGGCAAGTTGGTTTTGAAAGGAGTCACTTTTCCCCAAGAAGCCAAACTCAAGAGCCCACTTGGCAGGTGTCATTTTGTAGGGCACGTTTGGGCCTCCGATGGCAGCCAGGTTTGGAGGAGGGGGCAGCTTTGGTCTGGGAGAAATCCTCGTCCTTATGGAATTTTTGGAGGCAAAAGCCCAGCACGGGCCGCAGGCAAGTTAGGCAAGTTGGCTCCGAAAGGAGGCACTTTTCCCCAAGAAGCCAAACTCAAGAACCCTCAATTCAGATGTCATTTTGTGGGGCGCGTTTGGGCCTCCGATGGCAGCCAGGTTTGGAGGAGGGGGCAGCTTTGGTCTGGGAGAAATCCTCGTCCTTATGGAATTTTTGTAGTCTAAAGCCCAGCACGGGCCGCAGGCTAGTTAGGCAAGTTGGCTTTGAAAGGAGGCACTTTTCCGCAAGAAGCCAAACTCAAGAGCCCACTTGGCAAATGTCATTTTGTAGGGCGCGTTTGGGCCTCCGATGGCAGCCAGGTTTGGAGGAGGGGGCAGCTTTGGTCTGGGAGAAATCCTCGTCCTTATGGAATTTTTGTAGTCTAAAGCCCAGGACGGGCCGCAGGCAAGTTGGCTTTGAAAGGAGGCACTTCCACCCAAGAAGCCAAACTCAAGAGCCCACTTGGCAGGTGTCATTTTGTAGGGCACGTTTGGGCCTCCGATGGCAGCCAGGTTTGGAGGAGGGGGCAGCTTTGGTCTGGGAGAAATCCTCGTCCTTCTGGAATTTTTGTAGGCAACAGCCCTGCATGGGCCGCAGGCAAGTTGACTCCGAAAGGAGGCACTTTTCCCCAGGAAGCCAAACTCAAGAACCCTCAATGCAGGTGTCATTTTGTGGGGCGCGTTTGGGCCTCCGATGGCAGCCAGGTTTGGAGGAGGGGGCAGCTTTGGTCTGGGAGAAATCCTCGTCCTTCTGGAATTTTTGGAGGCAAAAGCCCAGGACGGGCCGCAGGCAAGTTAGGCAATTTGGCTCCGAAAGGAGGCACTTTTCCCCAAGAAGCCAAACTCAAGAGCCCACTTGGCAGATGTCATTTTGTAGGGCGCGTTTGGGCCTCTGATGGCAGCCAGGTTTGGAGGAGGGGGCAGCTTTGGTCTGGGAGAAATCCTCGTCCTTATGGAATTTTTGTAGGCAAATCCCAGCACAGGCCGCAGGCAAGTTAGGCAAGTTGGCTCCGAAAGGAGGCACTTTTCCCCAAGAAGCCAAACTCAAGAGCCCACTTGGCAGGTGTCATTTTGTAGGGCGCGTTTGGGCCTCCGATGGCAGCCAGGTTTGGAGGAGGGGGCAGCTTTGGTCTGGGAGAAATCCTCGTCCTTATGGAATTTTTGGAGGCAAAAGCCCTGCATGGGCCGCCGGCAAGTTGACTCCGAAAGGAGGCACTTTTCCCCAAGAAGCCAAACTCAAGAGCCCGCTTGGCAGATGTCATTTTGTAGGGCGCGTTTGGGCCTCCGATGGCAGCCAGGTTTGGCGGAGGGGGCAGCTTTGGTCTGGGAGGAATCCTTGTCCTTATGGAATTTTTGTAGCAAACGTCCGGGACGGGACGCAGGCAAGTTGGTTTTGAAAGGAGTCACTTTTCCCCAAGAAGCCAAACTCAAGAGCCCACTTGGCAGATGTCATTTTGTAGGGCGCGTTTGGGCCTCCGCTGGCAGCCAGGTTTGGAGGAGGGAGCAGCTTTGGTCTGGGAGAAATCCTTGTCCTTCTGGAATTTTTGTAGGCAAAAGCCCAGGACGGGCCGCAGGCAAGTTAGGCAAGTTGGCTTTGAAAGGAGGCACTTTTCCCCAAGAAGCCAAACTCAAGAGCCCACTTGGCAGGTGTCATTTTGTAGGGCGCGTTTGGGCCTCCGATGGCAGCCAGGTTTGGAGGAGGGGGCAGCTTTGGTCTGGGAGAAATCCTCGTCCTTATGGAATTTTTGTACTCAAAAGCCCAGGACGGGCCGCAGGCAAGTTAGGCAAGTTGGCTCCGAAAGGAGGCACTTTTCCCCAAGAAGCCAAACTCAAGAACCCACAATGCAGATGTCATTTTGTAGGGCGCGTTTGGGCTTCCGATGGCAGCCAGGTTTGGAGGAGGGGGCAGCTTTGTTCTGGGAGAAATCCTCGTCCTTATGGAATTTTTGTAGGCAAAAGCCCTGCATGGGCCGCCGGCAAGTTGACTCCGAAAGGAGGCAATTTTCCCCAAGAAGCCAAACTCAAGAGCCCACTTGGCAGGTGTCATTTTGTAGGGCGCGTTTGGGCCTCCGATGGCAGCCAGGTTTGGAGGAGGGGGCAGCTTTGGTCTGGGAGAAATCCTCGTCCTTATGGAATTTTTGTAGGCAAAACCCCTGCATGGGCCGCAGGCAAGTTGACTCCGAAAGGAGGCACTTTTCCCCAGAAAGCCAAACTCAAGAGCCCACTTGGCAGATGTCATTTTGTAGGGCGCGTTTGGGCCTCCGATGGCAGCCAGGTTTGGAGGAGGGGGCAGCTTTGGTCTGGGAGGAATCCTCGTCCTTATGGAATTTTTGTAGCAAAAGCCCAGGACGGGACGCAGGCAAGTTGGTTTTGAAAGGAGTCACTTTTCCCCAAGAAGCCAAACTCAAGAGCCCACTTGGCAGGTGTCATTTTGTAGGGCGCTTTTGGGCCTCCGATGTCAGCCAGGTTTGGAGGAGGGGGCAGCTTTGGTCTGGGAGAAATCCTCGTCCTTATGGAATTTTTGTAGGCAAAAACCCCACATGGGCCGCAGGCAAGTTAGGCAAGTTGGCTTTGAAAGGAGGCACTTTTCCCCAAGAAGCCAAACTCAAGAACCCTCAATGCAGGTGTCATTTTGTGGGGCGCGTTTGGGCCTCCGATGGCAGCCAGGTTTGGAGGAGGGGGCAGCTTTGGTCTGGGAGAAATCCTCGTCCTTATGGAATTTTTGTAGTCTAAAGCCCAGCACGGGCCGCAGGCTAGTTAGGCAAGTTGGCTTTGAAAGGAGGCACTTTTCCGCAAGAAGCCAAACTCAAGAGCCCACTTGGCAGATGTCATTTTGTAGGGCGCGTTTGGGCCTCCGATGGCAGCCAGGTTTGGAGGAGGGGGCAGCTTTGGTCTGGGAGAAATCCTCGTCCTTCTGGAATTTTTGTAGGCAAAAGCCCTGCATGGGCCGCAGGCAAGTTGACTCCGAAAGGAGGCACTTTTCCCCAGGAAGCCAAACTCAAGAACCCTCAATGCAGGTGTCATTTTGTGGGGCGCGTTTGGGCCTCCGATGGCAGCCAGGTTTGGAGGAGGGGGCAGCTTTGGTCTGGGAGAAATCCTCGTCCTTATGGAATTTTTGGAGGCAAAAGCCCAGGACGGGCCGCAGGCAAGTTGGCTTTGAAAGGAGGTACTTCCACACAAGAAGCCAAACTCAAGAGCCCACTTGGCAGATGTCATTTTGTAGGGCACGTTTCGGCCTCCGATGGCAGCCAGGTTTGGAGGAGGGGGCAGCTTTGGTCTGGGAGAAATCCTCGTCCTTATGGAATTTTTGTAGGCAAAAGCCCTGCATGGGCCGCAGGCAAGTTGACTCCGAAAGGAGGCACATTTCCCCAGAAAGCCAAACTCAAGAGCCCACAATGCAGATGTCATTTTGTAGGGCGCGTTTGGGCCTCCGATGGCAGCCAGGTTTGGAGGAGGGGGCAGCTTTGGTCTGGGAGAAATCCTCGTCCTTATGGAATTTTTGTAGCAAAAGCCCGGGACGGGACGCAGGCAAGTTGGTTTTGAAAGGAGTCACTTTTCCCCAAGAAGCCAAACTCAAGAGCCCACTTGGCAGGTGTCATTTTGTAGGGCGCGTTTGGGCCTCCGATGGCAGCCAGGTTTGGAGGAGGGGGCAGCTTTGGTCTGGGAGAAATCCTCGTCCTTATGGAATTTTTGTAGGCAAAAACCCCGCATGGGCCGCAGGCAAGTTAGGCAAGTTGGTTTTGAAAGGAGTCACTTTTCCCCAAGAAGCCAAACTCAAGAGCCCACTTGGCAGATGTCATTTTGTAGGGCGCGTTTGGGCCTCCGATGTCAGCCAGGTTTGGAGGAGGGGGCAGCTTTGGTCTGGGAGAAATCCTCGTCCTTATGGAATTTTTGTAGGCAAAAACCCCGCAAGGGCCGCAGGCAAGTTGGCTTTGAAAGGAGGCACTTCCACCCAAGAAGCCAAACTCAAGAGCCCACTTGGCAGGTGTCATTTTGTAGGGCATGTTTGGGCCTCCGATGGCAGCCAGGTTTGGAGGAGGGGGCAGCTTTGGTCTGGGAGAAATCCTCGTCCTTCTGGAATTTTTGTAGGCAAAAGCCCTGCATGGGCCGCAGGCAAGTTGACTCCGAAAGGAGGCACTTTTCCCCAGGAAGCCAAACTCAAGAACCCTCAATGCAGGTGTCATTTTGTGGGGCGCGTTTGGGCCTCCGATGGCAGCCAGGTTTGGAGGAGGGGGCAGCTTTGGTCTGGGAGAAATCCTCGTCCTTATGGAATTTTTGTAGGCAAAAGCCCTGCATGGGCCGCAGGCAAGTTGACTCCGAAAGGAGGCACATTTCCCCAGAAAGCCAAACTCAAGAGCCCACAATGCAGATGTCATTTTGTAGGGCGCGTTTGGGCCTCCGATGGCAGCCAGGTTTGGAGGAGGGGGCAGCTTTGGTCTGGGAGAAATCCTCGTCCTTATGGAATTTTTGTAGCAAAAGCCCGGGACGGGACGCAGGCAAGTTGGTTTTGAAAGGAGTCACTTTTCCCCAAGAAGCCAAACTCAAGAGCCCACTTGGCAGGTGTCATTTTGTAGGGCGCGTTTGGGCCTCCGATGGCAGCCAGGTTTGGAGGAGGGGGCAGCTTTGGTCTGGGAGAAATCCTCGTCCTTATGGAATTTTTGTAGGCAAAAACCCCGCATGGGCCGCAGGCAAGTTAGGCAAGTTGGTTTTGAAAGGAGTCACTTTTCCCCAAGAAGCCAAACTCAAGAGCCCACTTGGCAGATGTCATTTTGTAGGGCGCGTTTGGGCCTCCGATGGCAGCCAGGTTTGGAGGAGGGGGCAGCTTTGGTCTGGGAGAAATCCTCGTCCTTCTGGAATTTTTGTAGCAAAAGCCCGGGACGGGACACAGGCAAGTTGGTTTTGAAAGGAGTCACTTTTCCCCAAGAAAGCCAAACTCAAGAGCCCACTTGGCAGGTGTCATTTTGTAGGGCACGTTTGGGCCTCTGATGGCAGCCAGGTTTGGAGGAGGGGGCAGCTTTGGCCTGGGAGAAATCCTCGTCCTTCTGGAATTTTTGGAGGCAAAAGCCCAGGACGGGCCGCAGGCAAGTTAGGCAAGTTGGCTCCGAATGGAGGCACTTTTCCCCAAGAAGCCAAACTCAAGAACCCTCAATTCAGATGTCATTTTGTGGGGCGCGTTTGGGCCTCCGATGGCAGCCAGGTTTGGAGGAGGGGGCAGCTTTGGTCTGGGAGAAATCCTCGTCATTATGGAATTTTTGTAGTCAAAAGCCCAGCACGGGCCGCAGGCTAGTTAGGCAAGTTGGCTTTGAAAGGAGGCACTTTTCCGCAAGAAGCCAAACTCAAGAGCCCACTTGGCAAATGTCATTTTGTAGGGCGCGTTTGGGCCTCCGATGGCAGCCAGGTTTGGAGGAGGGGGCAGCTTTGGTCTGGGAGGAATCCTCGTCCTTATGGAATTTTTGTAGCAAAAGCCCGGGACGGGACGCAGGCAAGTTGGTTTTGAAAGGAGTCACTTTTCCCCAAGAAGCCAAACTCAAGAGCCCACTTGGCAGGTGTCATTTTCTAGGGCGCGTTTGGGACTCCGATGTCAGCCAGGTTTGGAGGAGGGGGCAGCTTTGGTCTGGGAGAAATCCTCGTCCTTATGGAATTTTTGTAGGCAAAAACCCCGCATGGGCCGCAGGCAAGTTAGGCAAGTTGACTCCGAAAGGAGGCACTTTTCCCCAAGAAGCCAAACTCAAGAACCCTCAATGCAGATGTCATTTTGTGGGGCGCGTTTGGGCCTCCGATGGCAGCCAGGTTTGGAGGAGGGGGCAGCTTTGGTCTGGGAGAAATCCTCGTCCTTATGGAATTTTTGTAGTCTAAAGCCCAGCACGGGCCGCAGGCTAGTTAGGCAAGTTGGCTTTGAAAGGAGGCACTTTTCCGCAAGAAGCCAAACTCAAGAGCCCACTTGGCCGATGTCATTTTGTAGGGCGCGTTTGGGCCTCCGATGGCAGCCAGGTTTGGAGGAGGGGGCAGCTTTGGTCTGGGAGAAATCCTCGTCCTTATGGAATTTTTGTAGGCAAAAGCCCAGGACGGGCCGCAGGCAAGTTGGCTTTGAAAGGAGGTACTTCCACACAAGAAGCCAAACTCAAGAGCCCACTTGGCAGATGTCATTTTGTAGGGCACGTTTCGGCCTCCGATGGCAGCCAGGTTTGGAGGAGGGGGCAGCTTTGGTCTGGGAGAAATCCTCGTCCTTATGGAATTTTTGTAGGCAAAAACCCCGCATGGGCCGCAGGCAAGTTAGGCAAGTTGCTTTGAAAGGAGGCACTTTTCCGCAAGAAGCCAAACTCAAGAGCCCACTTGGCAGATGTCATTTTGTAGGGCGCGTTTGGGCCTCCGATGGCAGCCAGGTTTGGAGGAGGGGGCAGCTTTGGTCTGGGAGAAATCCTCGTCCTTATGGAATTTTTGGAGGCAAAAGCCCAGGACGGGCCGCAGGCAAGTTGGCTTTGAAAGGAGGCACTTCCACCCAAGAAGCCAAACTCAAGAGCCCACTTGGCAGGTGTCATTTTGTAGGGCACGTTTGGGCCTCCGATGGCAGCCAGGTTTGGAGGAGGGGGCAGCTTTGGTCTGGGAGAAATCCTCGTCCTTCTGGAATTTTTGTAGGCAACAGCCCTGCATGGGCCGCAGGCAAGTTGACTCCGAAAGGAGGCACTTTTCCCCAGGAAGCCAAACTCAAGAACCCTCAATGCAGGTGTCATTTTGTGGGGCGCGTTTGGGCCTCCGATGGCAGCCAGGTTTGGAGGAGGGGGCAGCTTTGGTCTGGGAGAAATCCTCGTCCTTCTGGAATTTTTGGAGGCAAAAGCCCAGGACGGGCCGCAGGCAAGTTAGGCAATTTGGCTCCGAAAGGAGGCACTTTTCCCCAAGAAGCCAAACTCAAGAGCCCACTTGGCAGATGTCATTTTGTAGGGCGCGTTTGGGCCTCTGATGGCAGCCAGGTTTGGAGGAGGGGGCAGCTTTGGTCTGGGAGAAATCCTCGTCCTTATGGAATTTTTGTAGGCAAATCCCAGCACAGGCCGCAGGCAAGTTAGGCAAGTTGGCTCCGAAAGGAGGCACTTTTCCCCAAGAAGCCAAACTCAAGAGCCCACTTGGCAGGTGTCATTTTGTAGGGCGCGTTTGGGCCTCCGATGGCAGCCAGGTTTGGAGGAGGGGGCAGCTTTGGTCTGGGAGAAATCCTCGTCCTTATGGAATTTTTGGAGGCAAAAGCCCTGCATGGGCCGCCGGCAAGTTGACTCCGAAAGGAGGCACTTTTCCCCAAGAAGCCAAACTCAAGAGCCCGCTTGGCAGATGTCATTTTGTAGGGCGCGTTTGGGCCTCCGATGGCAGCCAGGTTTGGCGGAGGGGGCAGCTTTGGTCTGGGAGGAATCCTTGTCCTTATGGAATTTTTGTAGCAAACGTCCGGGACGGGACGCAGGCAAGTTGGTTTTGAAAGGAGTCACTTTTCCCCAAGAAGCCAAACTCAAGAGCCCACTTGGCAGATGTCATTTTGTAGGGCGCGTTTGGGCCTCCGCTGGCAGCCAGGTTTGGAGGAGGGAGCAGCTTTGGTCTGGGAGAAATCCTTGTCCTTCTGGAATTTTTGTAGGCAAAAGCCCAGGACGGGGCGCAGGCAAGTTAGGCAAGTTGGCTTTGAAAGGAGGCACTTTTCCCCAAGAAGCCAAACTCAAGAGCCCACTTGGCAGGTGTCATTTTGTAGGGCGCGTTTGGGCCTCCGATGGCAGCCAGGTTTGGAGGAGGGGGCAGCTTTGGTCTGGGAGAAATCCTCGTCCTTATGGAATTTTTGTACTCAAAAGCCCAGGACGGGCCGCAGGCAAGTTAGGCAAGTTGGCTCCGAAAGGAGGCACTTTTCCCCAAGAAGCCAAACTCAAGAACCCACAATGCAGATGTCATTTTGTAGGGCGCGTTTGGGCTTCCGATGGCAGCCAGGTTTGGAGGAGGGGGCAGCTTTGTTCTGGGAGAAATCCTCGTCCTTATGGAATTTTTGTAGGCAAAAGCCCTGCATGGGCCGCCGGCAAGTTGACTCCGAAAGGAGGCAATTTTCCCCAAGAAGCCAAACTCAAGAGCCCACTTGGCAGGTGTCATTTTGTAGGGCGCGTTTGGGCCTCCGATGGCAGCCAGGTTTGGAGGAGGGGGCAGCTTTGGTCTGGGAGAAATCCTCGTCCTTATGGAATTTTTGTAGGCAAAACCCCTGCATGAGCCGCAGGCAAGTTGACTCCGAAAGGAGGCACTTTTCCCCAGAAAGCCAAACTCAAGAGCCCACTTGGCAGATGTCATTTTGTAGGGCGCGTTTGGGCCTCCGATGGCAGCCAGGTTTGGAGGAGGGGGCAGCTTTGGTCTGGGAGGAATCCTCGTCCTTATGGAATTTTTGTAGCAAAAGCCCAGGACGGGACGCAGGCAAGTTGGTTTTGAAAGGAGTCACTTTTCCCCAAGAAGCCAAACTCAAGAGCCGACTTGGCAGGTGTCATTTTGTAGGGCGCTTTTGGGCCTCCGATGTCAGCCAGGTTTGGAGGAGGGGGCAGCTTTGGTCTGGGAGAAATCCTCGTCCTTATGGAATTTTTGTAGGCAAAAACCCCACATGGGCCGCAGGCAAGTTAGGCAAGTTGGCTTTGAAAGGAGGCACTTTTCCCCAAGAAGCCAAACTCAAGAACCCTCAATGCAGGTGTCATTTTGTGGGGCGCGTTTGGGCCTCCGATGGCAGCCAGGTTTGGAGGAGGGGGCAGCTTTGGTCTGGGAGAAATCCTCGTCCTTATGGAATTTTTGTAGTCTAAAGCCCAGCACGGGCCGCAGGCTAGTTAGGCAAGTTGGCTTTGAAAGGAGGCACTTTTCCGCAAGAAGCCAAACTCAAGAGCCCACTTGGCAGATGTCATTTTGTAGGGCGCGTTTGGGCCTCCGATGGCAGCCAGGTTTGGAGGAGGGGGCAGCTTTGGTCTGGGAGAAATCCTCGTCCTTATGGAATTTTTGTAGTCAAAAGCCCAGGACGGGCCGCAGGCAAGTTGGCTTTGAAAGGAGGCACTTCCACCCAAGAAGCCAAACTCAAGAGCACACTTGGCAGGTGTCATTTTGTAGGGCACGTTTGGGCCTCCGATGGCAGCCAGGTTTGGAGGAGGGGGCAGCTTTGGTCTGGGAGAAATCCTCGTCCTTCTGGAATTTTTGTAGGCAAAAGCCCTGCATGGGCCGCAGGCAAGTTGACTCCGAAAGGAGGCACATTTCCCCAGGAAGCCAAACTCAAGAACCCTCAATGCAGGTGTCATTTTGTGGGGCGCGTTTGGGCCTCCGATGGCAGCCAGGTTTGGAGGAGGGGGCAGCTTTGGTCTGGGAGAAATCCTCGTCCTTATGGAATTTTTGGAGGCAAAAGCCCAGGACGGGCCGCAGGCAAGTTGGCTTTGAAAGGAGGTACTTCCACACAAGAAGCCAAACTCAAGAGCCCACTTGGCAGATGTCATTTTGTAGGGCACGATTCGGCCTCCGATGGCAGCCAGGTTTGGAGGAGGGGGCAGCTTTGGTCTGGGAGAAATCCTCGTCCTTATGGAATTTTTGTAGGCAAAAACCCCGCATGGGCCGCAGGCAAGTTAGGCAAGTTGCTTTGAAAGGAGGCACTTTCCCCCAAGAAGCCAAACTCAAGAAGCCTCAATGCAGATGTCATTTTGTGGGGCGCGTTTGGGCCTCCGATGGCAGCCAGGTTTGGAGGAGGGGGCAGCTTTGGTCTGGGAGAAATCCTCGTCCTTTTGGAATTTTTGTAGGCAAAAGCCCAGGACGGGCCGCAGGCAAGTTGGCTTTGAAAGGAGGCACTTCCACCCAAGAAGCCAAACTCAAGAGCCCACTTGGCAGGTGTCATTTTGTAGGGCACGTTTGGGCCTCCAATGGCAGCCAGGTTTGGAGGAGGGGGCAGCTTTGGTCTGGGAGAAATCCTCGTCCTTATGGAATTTTTGGAGGCAAAAGCCCAGGACGGGCCGCAGGCAATTTGGCTCCGAAAGGAGGCACTTTTCCCCAAGAAGCCAAACTCAAGAGCCCACTTGGCAGATGTCATTTTGTAGGGCGCGTTTGGGCCTCTGATGGCAGCCAGGTTTGGAGGAGGGGGCAGCTTTGGTCTGGGAGAAATCCTCGTCCTTATGGAATTTTTGTAGGCAAAAGCCCAGCACGGGCCGCAGGCTAGTTAGGCAAGTTGGCTCCGAAAGGAGGCACTTTTCCCCAAGAAGCCAAACTCAAGACCCCACTTGGCAGGTGTCATTTTGTAGGGCGCGTTTGGGCCTCCGATGGCAGCCAGGTTTGGTGGAGGGGGCAGCTTTGGTCTGGGAGAAATCCTCGTCCTTATGGAATTTTTGGAGGCAAAAGCCCTGCATGGGCCGCCGGCAAGTTGACTCCGAAAGGAGGCACTTTTCCCCAAGAAGCCAAACTCAAGAGCCCGCTTGGCAGATGTCATTTTGTAGGGCGCGTTTGGGCCTCCGATGGCAGCCAGGTTTGGCGGAGGGGGCAGCTTTCGTCTGGGAGGAATCCTCGTCCTTATGGAATTTTTGTAGGCAAAAGCCCTGCATGGGCCTCAGGCAAGTTGACTCCGAAAGGAGGCAATTTTCCCCAAGAAGCCAAACTCAAGAGCCCACTTGGCAGGTGTCATTTTGTAGGGCGCGTTTGGGCCTCCGATGGCAGCCAGGTTTGGAGGAGGGGGCAGCTTTGGTCTGGGAGAAATCCTCGTCCTTATGGAATTTTTGTAGGCAAAACCCCTGCATGAGCCGCAGGCAAGTTGACTCCGAAAGGAGGCACTTTTCACCAGAAAGCCAAACTCAAGAGCCCACTTGGCAGATGTCATTTTGTAGGGCGCGTTTGGGCCTCCGATGGCAGCCAGGTTTGGAGGAGGGGGCAGCTTTGGTCTGGGAGAAATCCTCGTCCTTATGGAATTTTTGTAGCAAAAGCCCGGGACGGGACGCAGGCAAGTTGGTTTTGAAAGGAGTCACTTTTCCCCAAGAAGCCAAACTCAAGAGCCCACTTGGCAGGTGTCATTTTCTAGGGCGCGTTTGGGCCTCCGATGTCAGCCAGGTTTGGAGGAGGGGGCAGCTTTGGTCTGGGAGAAATCCTCGTCCTTATGGAATTTTTGTAGGCAAAAACCCCGCAAGGGCCGCAGGCAAGTTAGGCAAGTTGACTCCGAAAGGAGGCACTTTTCCCCAAGAAGCCAAACTCAAGAACCCTCAATGCAGATGTCATTTTGTGGGGCGCGTTTGGGCCTCCGATGGCAGCCAGGTTTGGAGGAGGGGGCAGCTTTGGTCTGGGAGAAATCCTCGTCCTTATGGAATTTTTGTAGTCTAAAGCCCAGCACGGGCCGCAGGCTAGTTAGGCAAGTTGGCTTTGAAAGGAGGCACTTTTCCGCAAGAAGCCAAACTCAAGAGCCCACTTGGCAGATGTCATTTTGTAGGGCGCGTTTGGGCCTCCGATGGCAGCCAGGTTTGGAGGAGGGGGCAGCTTTGGTCTGGGAGAAATCCTCGTCCTTATGGAATTTTTGGAGGCAAAAGCCCAGGACGGGCCGCAGGCAAGTTGGCTTTGAAAGGAGGCACTTCCACCCAAGAAGCCAAACTCAAGAGCCCACTTGGCAGGTGTCATTTTGTAGGGCATGTTTGGGCCTCCGATGGCAGCCAGGTTTGGAGGAGGGGGCAGCTTTGGTCTGGGAGAAATCCTCGTCCTTCTGGAATTTTTGTAGGCAAAAGCCCTGCATGGGCCGCAGGCAAGTTGACTCCGAAAGGAGGCACTTTTCCCCAGGAAGCCAAACTCAAGAACCCTCAATGCAGGTGTCATTTTGTGGGGCGCGTTTGGGCCTCCGATGGCAGCCAGGTTTGGAGGAGGGGGCAGCTTTGGTCTGGGAGAAATCCTCGTCCTTATGGAATTTTTGGAGGCAAAAGCCCAGGACGGGCCGCAGGCAAGTTGGCTTTGAAAGGAGGTACTTCCACACAAGAAGCCAAACTCAAGAGCCCACTTGGCAGATGTCATTTTGTAGGGCACGTTTCGGCCTCCGATGGCAGCCAGGTTTGGAGGAGGGGGCAGCTTTGGTCTGGGAGAAATCCTCGTCCTTATGGAATTTTTGTAGGCAAAAGCCCTGCATGGGCCGCAGGCAAGTTGACTCCGAAAGGAGGCACATTTCCCCAGAAAGCCAAACTCAAGAGCCCACAATGCAGATGTCATTTTGTAGGGCGCGTTTGGGCCTCCGATGGCAGCCAGGTTTGGAGGAGGGGGCAGCTTTGGTCTGGGAGAAATCCTCGTCCTTATGGAATTTTTGTAGCAAAAGCCCGGGACGGGACGCAGGCAAGTTGGTTTTGAAAGGAGTCACTTTTCCCCAAGAAGCCAAACTCAAGAGCCCACTTGGCAGGTGTCATTTTGTAGGGCGCGTTTGGGCCTCCGATGGCAGCCAGGTTTGGAGGAGGGGGCAGCTTTGGTCTGGGAGAAATCCTCGTCCTTATGGAATTTTTGTAGGCAAAAACCCCGCATGGGCCGCAGGCAAGTTAGGCAAGTTGGTTTTGAAAGGAGTCACTTTTCCCCAAGAAGCCAAACTCAAGAGCCCACTTGGCAGATGTCATTTTGTAGGGCGCGTTTGGGCCTCCGATGGCAGCCAGGTTTGGAGGAGGGGGCAGCTTTGGTCTGGGAGAAATCCTCGTCCTTCTGGAATTTTTGTAGCAAAAGCCCGGGACGGGACACAGGCAAGTTGGTTTTGAAAGGAGTCACTTTTCCCCAAGAAGCCAAACTCAAGAGCCCACTTGGCAGGTGTCATTTTGTAGGGCACGTTTGGGCCTCTGATGGCAGCCAGGTTTGGAGGAGGGGGCAGCTTTGGCCTGGGAGAAATCCTCGTCCTTCTGGAATTTTTGGAGGCAAAAGCCCAGGACGGGCCGCAGGCAAGTTAGGCAAGTTGGCTCCGAATGGAGGCACTTTTCCCCAAGAAGCCAAACTCAAGAAACCTCAATTCAGATGTCATTTTGTGGGGCGCGTTTGGGCCTCCGATGGCAGCCAGGTTTGGAGGAGGGGGCAGCTTTGGTCTGGGAGAAATCCTCGTCATTATGGAATTTTTGTAGTCAAAAGCCCGGGACGGGACGCAGGCAAGTTGGTTTTGAAAGGAGTCACTTTTCCCCAAGAAGCCAAACTCAAGAGCCCACTTGGCAAATGTCATTTTGTAGGGCGCGTTTGGGCCTCCGATGGCAGCCAGGTTTGGAGGAGGGGGCAGCTTTGGTCTGGGAGGAATCCTCGTCCTTATGGAATTTTTGTAGCAAAAGCCCGGGACGGGACGCAGGCAAGTTGGTTTTGAAAGGAGTCACTTTTCCCCAAGAAGCCAAACTCAAGAGCCCACTTGGCAGGTGTCATTTTCTAGGGCGCGTTTGGGACTCCGATGTCAGCCAGGTTTGGAGGAGGGGGCAGCTTTGGTCTGGGAGAAATCCTCGTCCTTATGGAATTTTTGTAGGCAAAAACCCCGCATGGGCCGCAGGCAAGTTAGGCAAGTTGACTCCGAAAGGAGTCACTTTTCCCCAAGAAGCCAAACTCAAGAACCCTCAATGCAGATGTCATTTTGTGGGGCGCGTTTGGGCCTCCGATGGCAGCCAGGTTTGGAGGAGGGGGCAGCTTTGGTCTGGGAGAAATCCTCGTCCTTATGGAATTTTTGTAGTCTAAAGCCCAGCACGGGCCGCAGGCTAGTTAGGCAAGTTGGCTTTGAAAGGAGGCACTTTTCCGCAAGAAGCCAAACTCAAGAGCCCACTTGGCCGATGTCATTTTGTAGGGCGCGTTTGGGCCTCCGATGGCAGCCAGGTTTGGAGGAGGGGGCAGCTTTGGTCTGGGAGAAATCCTCGTCCTTATGGAATTTTTGGAGGCAAAAGCCCAGGACGGGCCGCAGGCAAGTTGGCTTTGAAAGGAGGTACTTCCACACAAGAAGCCAAACTCAAGAGCCCACTTGGCAGATGTCATTTTGTAGGGCACGTTTCGGCCTCCGATGGCAGCCAGGTTTGGAGGAGGGGGCAGCTTTGGTCTGGGAGAAATCCTCGTCCTTATGGAATTTTTGTAGGCAAAACCCCGCATGGGCCGCAGGCAAGTTAGGCAAGTTGCTTTGAAAGGAGGCACTTTTCCGCAAGAAGCCAAACTCAAGAGCCCACTTGGCAGGTGTCATTTTGTAGGGCGCGTTTGGGCCTCCGATGGCAGCCAGGTTTGGTGGAGGGGGCAGCTTTGGTCTGGGAGAAATCCTCGTCCTTATGGAATTTTTGGAGGCAAAAGCCCTGCATGGGCCGCCGGCAAGTTGACTCCGAAAGGAGGCACTTTTCCCCAAGAAGCCAAACTCAAGAGCCCGCTTGGCAGATGTCATTTTGTAGGGCGCGTTTGGGCCTCCGATGGCAGCCAGGTTTGGCGGAGGGGGCAGCTTTCGTCTGGGAGGAATCCTCGTCCTTATGGAATTTTTGTAGGCAAAAGCCCTGCATGGGCCTCAGGCAAGTTGACTCCGAAAGGAGGCAATTTTCCCCAAGAAGCCAAACTCAAGAGCCCACTTGGCAGGTGTCATTTTGTAGGGCGCGTTTGGGCCTCCGATGGCAGCCAGGTTTGGAGGAGGGGGCAGCTTTGGTCTGGGAGAAATCCTCGTCCTTATGGAATTTTTGTAGGCAAAACCCCTGCATGAGCCGCAGGCAAGTTGACTCCGAAAGGAGGCACTTTTCACCAGAAAGCCAAACTCAAGAGCCCACTTGGCAGATGTCATTTTGTAGGGCGCGTTTGGGCCTCCGATGGCAGCCAGGTTTGGAGGAGGGGGCAGCTTTGGTCTGGGAGAAATCCTCGTCCTTATGGAATTTTTGTAGCAAAAGCCCGGGACGGGACGCAGGCAAGTTGGTTTTGAAAAGAGTCACTTTTCCCCAAGAAGCCAAACTCAAGAGCCCACTTGGCAGGTGTCATTTTCTAGGGCGCGTTTGGGCCTCCGATGTCAGCCAGGTTTGGAGGAGGGGGCAGCTTTGGTCTGGGAGAAATCCTCGTCCTTATGGAATTTTTGTAGGCAAAAACCCCGCAAGGGCCGCAGGCAAGTTAGGCAAGTTGACTCCGAAAGGAGGCACTTTTCCCCAAGAAGCCAAACTCAAGAACCCTCAATGCAGATGTCATTTTGTGGGGCGCGTTTGGGCCTCCGATGGCAGCCAGGTTTGGAGGAGGGGGCAGCTTTGGTCTGGGAGAAATCCTCGTCCTTATGGAATTTTTGTAGTCTAAAGCCCAGCACGGGCCGCAGGCTAGTTAGGCAAGTTGGCTTTGAAAGGAGGCACTTTTCCGCAAGAAGCCAAACTCAAGAGCCCACTTGGCAGATGTCATTTTGTAGGGCGCGTTTGGGCCTCCGATGGCAGCCAGGTTTGGAGGAGGGGGCAGCTTTGGTCTGGGAGAAATCCTCGTCCTTATGGAATTTTTGGAGGCAAAAGCCCAGGACGGGCCGCAGGCAAGTTGGCTTTGAAAGGAGGCACTTCCACCCAAGAAGCCAAACTCAAGAGCCCACTTGGCAGGTGTCATTTTGTAGGGCATGTTTGGGCCTCCGATGGCAGCCAGGTTTGGAGGAGGGGGCAGCTTTGGTCTGGGAGAAATCCTCGTCCTTCTGGAATTTTTGTAGGCAAAAGCCCTGCATGGGCCGCAGGCAAGTTGACTCCGAAAGGAGGCACTTTTCCCCAGGAAGCCAAACTCAAGAACCCTCAATGCAGGTGTCATTTTGTGGGGCGCGTTTGGGCCTCCGATGGCAGCCAGGTTTGGAGGAGGGGGCAGCTTTGGTCTGGGAGAAATCCTCGTCCTTATGGAATTTTTGGAGGCAAAAGCCCAGGACGGGCCGCAGGCAAGTTGGCTTTGAAAGGAGGTACTTCCACACAAGAAGCCAAACTCAAGAGCCCACTTGGCAGATGTCATTTTGTAGGGCACGTTTCGGCCTCCGATGGCAGCCAGGTTTGGAGGAGGGGGCAGCTTTGGTCTGGGAGAAATCCTCGTCCTTATGGAATTTTTGTAGGCAAAAGCCCTGCATGGGCCGCAGGCAAGTTGACTCCGAAAGGAGGCACATTTCCCCAGAAAGCCAAACTCAAGAGCCCACAATGCAGATGTCATTTTGTAGGGCGCGTTTGGGCCTCCGATGGCAGCCAGGTTTGGAGGAGGGGGCAGCTTTGGTCTGGGAGAAATCCTCGTCCTTATGGAATTTTTGTAGCAAAAGCCCGGGACGGGACGCAGGCAAGTTGGTTTTGAAAGGAGTCACTTTTCCCCAAGAAGCCAAACTCAAGAGCCCACTTGGCAGGTGTCATTTTGTAGGGCGCGTTTGGGCCTCCGATGGCAGCCAGGTTTGGAGGAGGGGGCAGCTTTGGTCTGGGAGAAATCCTCGTCCTTATGGAATTTTTGTAGGCAAAAACCCCGCATGGGCCGCAGGCAAGTTAGGCAAGTTGGTTTTGAAAGGAGTCACTTTTCCCCAAGAAGCCAAACTCAAGAGCCCACTTGGCAGATGTCATTTTGTAGGGCGCGTTTGGGCCTCCGATGGCAGCCAGGTTTGGAGGAGGGGGCAGCTTTGGTCTGGGAGAAATCCTCGTCCTTCTGGAATTTTTGTAGCAAAAGCCCGGGACGGGACACAGGCAAGTTGGTTTTGAAAGGAGTCACTTTTCCCCAAGAAGCCAAACTCAAGAGCCCACTTGGCAGGTGTCATTTTGTAGGGCACGTTTGGGCCTCTGATGGCAGCCAGGTTTGGAGGAGGGGGCAGCTTTGGCCTGGGAGAAATCCTCGTCCTTCTGGAATTTTTGGAGGCAAAAGCCCAGGACGGGCCGCAGGCAAGTTAGGCAAGTTGGCTCCGAATGGAGGCACTTTTCCCCAAGAAGCCAAACTCAAGAAACCTCAATTCAGATGTCATTTTGTGGGGCGCGTTTGGGCCTCCGATGGCAGCCAGGTTTGGAGGAGGGGGCAGCTTTGGTCTGGGAGAAATCCTCGTCATTATGGAATTTTTGTAGTCAAAAGCCCGGGACGGGACGCAGGCAAGTTGGTTTTGAAAGGAGTCACTTTTCCCCAAGAAGCCAAACTCAAGAGCCCACTTGGCAAATGTCATTTTGTAGGGCGCGTTTGGGCCTCCGATGGCAGCCAGGTTTGGAGGAGGGGGCAGCTTTGGTCTGGGAGGAATCCTCGTCCTTATGGAATTTTTGTAGCAAAAGCCCGGGACGGGACGCAGGCAAGTTGGTTTTGAAAGGAGTCACTTTTCCCCAAGAAGCCAAACTCAAGAGCCCACTTGGCAGGTGTCATTTTCTAGGGCGCGTTTGGGACTCCGATGTCAGCCAGGTTTGGAGGAGGGGGCAGCTTTGGTCTGGGAGAAATCCTCGTCCTTATGGAATTTTTGTAGGCAAAAACCCCGCATGGGCCGCAGGCAAGTTAGGCAAGTTGACTCCGAAAGGAGTCACTTTTCCCCAAGAAGCCAAACTCAAGAACCCTCAATGCAGATGTCATTTTGTGGGGCGCGTTTGGGCCTCCGATGGCAGCCAGGTTTGGAGGAGGGGGCAGCTTTGGTCTGGGAGAAATCCTCGTCCTTATGGAATTTTTGTAGTCTAAAGCCCAGCACGGGCCGCAGGCTAGTTAGGCAAGTTGGCTTTGAAAGGAGGCACTTTTCCGCAAGAAGCCAAACTCAAGAGCCCACTTGGCCGATGTCATTTTGTAGGGCGCGTTTGGGCCTCCGATGGCAGCCAGGTTTGGAGGAGGGGGCAGCTTTGGTCTGGGA
Source organism: Cinclus cinclus (assembly GCF_963662255.1). Lineage (NCBI taxonomy): Eukaryota > Metazoa > Chordata > Aves > Passeriformes > Cinclidae > Cinclus > Cinclus cinclus. The sequence goes on along the minus strand of NW_026912251.1, from coordinate 356,468 downwards.
GAAATCCTCGTCCTTATGGAATTTTTGGAGGCAAAAGCCCAGGACGGGCCGCAGGCAAGTTGGCTTTGAAAGGAGGTACTTCCACACAAGAAGCCAAACTCAAGAGCCCACTTGGCAGATGTCATTTTGTAGGGCACGTTTCGGCCTCCGATGGCAGCCAGGTTTGGAGGAGGGGGCAGCTTTGGTCTGGGAGAAATCCTCGTCCTTATGGAATTTTTGTAGGCAAAACCCCGCATGGGCCGCAGGCAAGTTAGGCAAGTTGCTTTGAAAGGAGGCACTTTTCCGCAAGAAGCCAAACTCAAGAGCCCACTTGGCAGATGTCATTTTGTAGGGCGCGTTTGGGCCTCCGATGGCAGCCAGGTTTGGAGGAGGGGGCAGCTTTGGTCTGGGAGAAATCCTCGTCCTTATGGAATTTTTGGAGGCAAAAGCCCAGGACGGGCCGCAGGCAAGTTGGCTTTGAAAGGAGGCACTTCCACCCAAGAAGCCAAACTCAAGAGCCCACTTGGCAGGTGTCATTTTGTAGGGCACGTTTGGGCCTCCGATGGCAGCCAGGTTTGGAGGAGGGGGCAGCTTTGGTCTGGGAGAAATCCTCGTCGTTCTGGAATTTTTTTAGGCAAAAACCCTGCATGGGCCGCAGGCAAGTTGACTCCGAAAGGAGGCACATTTCCCCAGGAAGCCAAACTCAAGAGCCCTCAATGCAGGTGTCATTTTGTGGGGCGCGTTTGGGCCTCCGATGGCAGCCAGGTTTGGAGGAGGGGGCAGCTTTGGTCTGGGAGAAATCCTCGTCCTTATGGAATTTTTGGAGGCAAAAGCCCAGGACGGGCCGCAGGCAAGTTGGCTTTGAAAGGAGGTACTTCCACACAAGAAGCCAAACTCAAGAGCCCACTTGGCAGATGTCATTTTGTAGGGCACGATTCGGCCTCCGATGGCAGCCAGGTTTGGAGGAGGGGGCAGCTTTGGTCTGGGAGAAATCCTCGTCCTTATGGAATTTTTGTAGGCAAAAACCCCGCATGGGCCGCAGGCAAGTTAGGCAAGTTGCTTTGAAAGGAGGCACTTTCCCCCAAGAAGCCAAACTCAAGAAGCCTCAATGCAGATGTCATTTTGTGGGGCGCGTTTGGGCCTCCGATGGCAGCCAGGTTTGGAGGAGGGGGCAGCTTTGGTCTGGGAGAAATCCTCGTCCTTATGGAATTTTTGTAGGCAAAAGCCCAGGACGGGCCGCAGGCAAGTTGGCTTTGAAAGGAGGCACTTCCACCCAAGAAGCCAAACTCAAGAGCCCACTTGGCATGTGTCATTTTGTAGGGCACGTTTGGGCCTCCAATGGCAGCCAGGTTTGGAGGAGGGGGCAGCTTTGGTCTGGGAGAAATCCTCGTCCTTATGGAATTTTTGGAGGCAAAAGCCCTGCATGGGCCGCAGGCAATTTGGCTCCGAAAGGAGGCACTTTTCCCCAAGAAGCCAAACTCAAGAGCCCACTTGGCAGATGTCATTTTGTAGGGCGCGTTTGGGCCTCTGATGGCAGCCAGGTTTGGAGGAGGGGGCAGCTTTGGTCTGGGAGAAATCCTCGTCCTTATGGAATTTTTGTAGGCAAAAGCCCAGCACGGGCCGCAGGCTAGTTAGGCAAGTTGGCTCCGAAAGGAGGCACTTTTCCCCAAGAAGCCAAACTCAAGAGCCCACTTGGCAGGTGTCATTTTGTAGGGCGCGTTTGGGCCTCCGATGGCAGCCAGGTTTGGAGGAGGGGGCAGCTTTGGTCTGGGAGAAATCCTCGTCCTTATGGAATTTTTGGAGGCAAAAGCCCTGCATGGGCCGCCGGCAAGTTGACTCCGAAAGGAGGCACTTTTCCCAAGAAGCCAAACTCAAGAGCCCGCTTGGCAGATGTCATTTTGTAGGGCGCGTTTGGGCCTCCGATGGCAGCCAGGTTTGGCGGAGGGGGCAGCTTTGGTCTGGGAGGAATCCTCGTCCTTATGGAATTTTTGTAGGCAAAAGCCCTGCATGGGCCGCTGGCAAGTTGACTCCGAAAGGAGGCAATTTTCCCCAAGAAGCCAAACTCAAGAGCCCACTTGGCAGGTGTCATTTTGTAGGGCGCGTTTGGGCCTCTGATGGCAGCCAGGTTTGGAGGAGGGGGCAGCTTTGGTCTGGGAGAAATCCTCGTCCTTCTGGAATTTTTGTAGGCAAAAGCCCAGGACGGGCCGCAGGCAAGTTAGGCAAGTTGGCTCCGAATGGAGGCACTTTTCCCCAAGAAGCCAAACTCAAGAACCCTCAATTCAGATGTCATTTTGTGGGGCGCGTTTGGGCCTCCGATGGCAGCCAGGTTTGGAGGAGGGGGCAGCTTTGGTCTGGGAGAAATCCTAGTCCTTATGGAATTTTTGTAGGCAAAAGCCCAGCACGGGCCGCAGGCTAGTTAGGCAAGTTGGCTTTGAAAGGAGGCACTTTTCCGCAAGAAGCCAAACTCAAGAGCCCACTTGGCAAATGTCATTTTGTAGGGCGCGTTTGGGCCTCCGATGGCAGCCAGGTTTGGAGGAGGGGGCAGCTTTGGTCTGGGAGAAATCCTCGTCCTTATGGAATTTTTGTAGCAAAAGCCCAGGACGGGCCGCAGGCAAGTTGGCTTTGAAAGGAGGCACTTCCACCCAAGAAGCCAAACTCAAGAGCCCACTTGGCAGGTGTCATTTTGTAGGGCGCGTTTGGGCCTCCGATGGCAGCCAGGTTTGGAGGAGGGGGCAGCTTTGGTCTGGGAGGAATCCTCGTCCTTATGGAATTTTTGTAGCAAAAGCCCAGGACGGGACGCAGGCAAGTTGGTTTTGAAAGGAGTCACTTTTCCCCAAGAAGCCAAACTCAAGAGCCGACTTGGCAGGTGTCATTTTGTAGGGCGCTTTTGGGCCTCCGATGTCAGCCAGGTTTGGAGGAGGGGGCAGCTTTGGTCTGGGAGAAATCCTCGTCCTTATGGAATTTTTGGAGGCAAAAACCCCACATGGGCCGCAGGCAAGTTAGGCAAGTTGACTCCGAAAGGAGGCACTTTTCCCCAAGAAGCCAAACTCAAGAAGCCTCAATGCAGATGTCATTTTGTGGGGCGCGTTTGGGCCTCCGATGGCAGCCAGGTTTGGAGGAGGGGGCAGCTTTGGTCTGGGAGAAATCCTCGTCCTTATGGAATTTTTGTAGTCTAAAGCCCAGCACGGGCCGCAGGCTAGTTAGGCAAGTTGGCTTTGAAAGGAGGCACTTTTCCGCAAGAAGCCAAACTCAAGAGCCCACTTGGCAGATGTCATTTTGTAGGGCGCGTTTGGGCCTCCGATGGCAGCCAGGTTTGGAGGAGGGGGCAGCTTTGGTCTGGGAGAAATCCTCGTCCTTATGGAATTTTTGGAGGCAAAAGCCCAGGACGGGCCGCAGGCAAGTTGGCTTTGAAAGGAGGCACTTCCACCCAAGAAGCCAAACTCAAGAGCCCACTTGGCAGGTGTCATTTTGTAGGGCACGTTTGGGCCTCCGATGGCAGCCAGGTTTGGAGGAGGGGGCAGCTTTGGTCTGGGAGAAATCCTCGTCGTTCTGGAATTTTTGTAGGCAAAAGCCCTGCATGGGCCGCAGGCAAGTTGACTCCGAAAGGAGGCACATTTCCCCAGGAAGCCAAACTCAAGAACCCTCAATGCAGGTGTCATTTTGTGGGGCGCGTTTGGGCCTCCGATGGCAGCCAGGTTTGGAGGAGGGGGCAGCTTTGGTCTGGGAGAAATCCTCGTCCTTATGGAATTTTTGGAGGCAAAAGCCCAGGACGGGCCGCAGGCAAGTTGGCTTTGAAAGGAGGTACTTCCACACAAGAAGCCAAACTCAAGAGCCCACTTGGCAGATGTCATTTTGTAGGGCACGATTCGGCCTCCGATGGCAGCCAGGTTTGGAGGAGGGGGCAGCTTTGGTCTGGGAGAAATCCTCGTCCTTATGGAATTTTTGTAGGCAAAAACCCCGCATGGGCCGCAGGCAAGTTAGGCAAGTTGCTTTGAAAGGAGGCACTTTCCCCCAAGAAGCCAAACTCAAGAAGCCTCAATGCAGATGTCATTTTGTGGGGCGCGTTTGGGCCTCCGATGGCAGCCAGGTTTGGAGGAGGGGGCAGCTTTGGTCTGGGAGAAATCCTCGTCCTTATGGAATTTTTGTAGGCAAAAGCCCAGGACGGGCCGCAGGCAAGTTGGCTTTGAAAGGAGGCACTTCCACCCAAGAAGCCAAACTCAAGAGCCCACTTGGCAGGTGTCATTTTGTAGGGCACGTTTGGGCCTCCAATGGCAGCCAGGTTTGGAGGAGGGGGCAGCTTTGGTCTGGGAGAAATCCTCGTCCTTATGGAATTTTTGGAGTCAAAAGCCCTGCATGGGCCGCAGGGAATTTGGCTCCGAAAGGAGGCACTTTTCCCCAAGAAGCCAAACTCAAGAGCCCACTTGGCAGATGTCATTTTGTAGGGCGCGTTTGGGCCTCTGATGGCAGCCAGGTTTGGAGGAGGGGGCAGCTTTGGTCTGGGAGAAATCCTCGTCCTTATGGAATTTTTGTAGGCAAAAGCCCAGCACGGGCCGCAGGCTAGTTAGGCAAGTTGGCTTTGAAAGGAGGCACTTTTCCGCAAGAAGCCAAACTCAAGAGCCCACTTGGCAGGTGTCATTTTGTAGGGCGCGTTTGGGCCTCCGATGGCAGCCAGGTTTGGTGGAGGGGGCAGCTTTGGTCTGGGAGAAATCCTCGTCCTTATGGAATTTTTGGAGGCAAAAGCCCGGCATGGGCCGCCGGCAAGTTGACTCCGAAAGGAGGCACTTTTCCCCAAGAAGCCAAACTCAAGAGCCCGCTTGGCAGATGTCATTTTGTAGGGCGCGTTTGGGCCTCCGATGGCAGCCAGGTTTGGCGGAGGGGGCAGCTTTGGTCTGGGAGGAATCCTCGTCCTTATGGAATTTTTGTAGGCAAAAGCCCTGCATGAGACGCAGGCAAGTTGACTCCGAAAGGAGGCACTTTTCCCCAGAAAGCCAAACTCAAGAGCCCACTTGGCAGATGTCATTTTGTAGGGCGCGTTTGGGCCTCCGATGGCAGCCAGGTTTGGAGGAGGGGGCAGCTTTGGTCTGGGAGGAATCCTCGTCCTTATGGAATTTTTGTAGCAAAAGCCCGGGACGGGACGCAGGCAAGTTGGTTTTGAAAGGAGTCACTTTTCCCCAAGAAGCCAAACTCAAGAGCCCACTTGGCAGGTGTCATTTTCTAGGGCGCGTTTGGGCCTCCGATGTCAGCCAGGTTTGGAGGAGGGGGCAGCTTTGGTCTGGGAGAAATCCTCGTCCTTATGGAATTTTTGTAGGCAAAAACCCCGCAAGGGCCGCAGGCAAGTTAGGCAAGTTGACTCCGAAAGGAGGCACTTTTCCCCAAGAAGCCAAACTCAAGAACCCTCAATGCAGATGTCATTTTGTGGGGCGCGTTTGGGCCTCCGATGGCAGCCAGGTTTGGAGGAGGGGGCAGCTTTGGTCTGGGAGAAATCCTCGTCCTTATGGAATTTTTGTAGTCTAAAGCCCAGCACGGGCCGCAGGCAAGTTGGCTTTGAAAGGAGGCACTTCCACCCAAGAAGCCAAACTCAAGAACCCTCAATGCAGGTGTCATTTTGTGGGGCGCGTTTGGGCCTCCGATGGCAGCCAGGTTTGGAGGAGGGGGCAGCTTTGGTCTGGGAGAAATCCTCGTCCTTATGGAATTTTTGTAGGCAAAAGCCCAGGACGGGCCGCAGGCAAGTTGGCTTTGAAAGGAGGTACTTCCACACAAGAAGCCAAACTCAAGAGCCCACTTGGCAGATGTCATTTTGTAGGGCACGTTTCGGCCTCCGATGGCAGCCAGGTTTGGAGGAGGGGGCAGCTTTGGTCTGGGAGAAATCCTCGTCCTTATGGAATTTTTGTAGGCAAAAGCCCTGCATGGGCCGCAGGCAAGTTGACTCCGAATGGAGGCACATTTCCCCAGAAAGCCAAACTCAAGAGCCCACAATGCAGATGTCATTTTGTAGGGCGCGTTTGGGCCTCCGATGGCAGCCAGGTTTGGAGGAGGGGGCAGCTTTGGTCTGGGAGGAATCCTCGTCCTTATGGAATTTTTGTAGCAAAAGCCCGGGACGGGACGCAGGCAAGTTGGTTTTGAAAGGAGTCACTTTTCCCCAAGAAGCCAAACTCAAGAGCCCACTTGGCAGGTGTCATTTTCTAGGGCGCGTTTGGGCCTCCGATGTCAGCCAGGTTTGGAGGAGGGGGCAGCTTTGGTCTGGGAGAAATCCTCGTCCTTATGGAATTTTTGTAGGCAAAAACCCCGCATGGGCCGCAGGCAAGTTAGGCAAGTTGGTTTTGAAAGGAGTCACTTTTCCCCAAGAAGCCAAACTCAAGAGCCCACTTGGCAGATGTCATTTTGTAGGGAGCGTTTGGGCCTCCGATGGCAGCCAGGTTTGGAGGAGGGGGCAGCTTTGGTCTGGGAGAAATCCTCGTCCTTCTGGAATTTTTGTAGCAAAAGCCCGGGACGGGACACAGGCAAGTTGGTTTTGAAAGGAGTCACTTTTCCCCAAGAAGCCAAACTCAAGAGCCCACTTGGCAGGTGTCATTTTGTAGGGCACGTTTGGGCCTCCGATGGCAGCCAGGTTTGGAGGAGGGGGCAGCTTTGGCCTGGGAGAAATCCTCGTCCTTCTGGAATTTTTGGAGGCAAAAGCCCAGGACGGGCCGCAGGCAAGTTAGGCAAGTTGGCTCCGAAAGGAGGCACTTTTCCCCAAGAAGCCAAACTCAAGAACCCTCAATTCAGATGTCATTTTGTGGGGCGCGTTTGGGCCTCCGATGGCAGCCAGGTTTGGAGGAGGGGGCAGCTTTGGTCTGGGAGAAATCCTCGTCCTTATGGAATTTTTGTAGTCAAAAGCCCAGCACGGGCCGCAGGCTAGTTAGGCAAGTTGGCTTTGAAAGGAGGCACTTTTCCGCAAGAAGCCAAACTCAAGAGCCCACTTGGCAAATGTCATTTTGTAGGGCGCGTTTGGGCCTCCGATGTCAGCCAGGTTTGGAGGAGGGGGCAGCTTTGGTCTGGGAGGAATCCTCGTCCTTATGGAATTTTTGTAGCAAAAGCCCGGGACGGGACGCAGGCAAGTTGGTTTTGAAAGGAGTCACTTTTCCCCAAGAAGCCAAACTCAAGAGCCCACTTGGCAGGTGTCATTTTCTAGGGCGCGTTTGGGCCTCCGATGTCAGCCAGGTTTGGAGGAGGGGGCAGCTTTGGTCTGGGAGAAATCCTCGTCCTTATGGAATTTTTGTAGGCAAAAACCCCGCATGGGCCGCAGGCAAGTTAGGCAAGTTGACTCCGAAAGGAGGCACTTTTCCCCAAGAAGCCAAACTCAAGAACCCTCAATGCAGATGTCATTTTGTGGGGCGCGTTTGGGCCTCCGATGGCAGCCAGGTTTGGAGGAGGGGGCAGCTTTGGTCTGGGAGAAATCCTCGTCCTTATGGAATTTTTGTAGTCTAAAGCCCAGCACGGGCCGCAGGCTAGTTAGGCAAGTTGGCTTTGAAAGGAGGCACTTTTCCGCAAGAAGCCAAACTCAAGAGCCCACTTGGCCGATGTCATTTTGTAGGGCGCGTTTGGGCCTCCGATGGCAGCCAGGTTTGGAGGAGGGGGCAGCTTTGGTCTGGGAGAAATCCTCGTCCTTATGGAATTTTTGGAGGCAAAAGCCCAGGACGGGCCGCAGGCAAGTTGGCTTTGAAAGGAGGCACTTCCACCCAAGAAGCCAAACTCAAGAGCCCACTTGGCAGGTGTCATTTTGTAGGGCACGTTTGGGCCTCCGATGGCAGCCACGTTTGGAGGAGGGGGCAGCTTTGGTCTGGGAGAAATCCTCGTCCTTCTGGAATTTTTGTAGGCAAAAGCCCAGGACGGGCCGCAGGCAAGTTGGCTTTGAAAGGAGGTACTTCCACACAAGAAGCCAAACTCAAGAGCCCACTTGGCAGATGTCATTTTGTAGGGCACGTTTCGGCCTCCGATGGCAGCCAGGTTTGGAGGAGGGGGCAGCTTTGGTCTGGGAGAAATCCTCGTCCTTATGGAATTTTTGTAGGCAAAAACCCCGCATGGGCCGCAGGCAAGTTAGGCAAGTTGCTTTGAAAGGAGGCACTTTTCCCCAAGAAGCCAAACTCAAGAACCCACAATGCAGATGTCATTTTGTAGGGCGCGTTTGGGCCTCCGATGGCAGCCAGGTTTGGAGGAGGGGGCAGCTTTGGTCTGGGAGAAATCCTCGTCCTTATGGAATTTTTGTAGTCTAAAGCCCGGGACGGGACACAGGCAAGTTGGTTTTGAAAGGAGTCACTTTTCCCCAAGAAGCCAAACTCAAGAGCCCACTTGGCAGGTGTCATTTTGTGGGGCACGTTTGGGCCTCCGATGCCAGCCAGGTTTGGAGGAGGGGGCAGCTTTGGTCTGGGAGAAATCCTCGTCCTTCTGGAATTTTTGGAGGCAAAAGCCCAGGACGGGCCGCAGGCAAGTTAGGCAAGTTGGCTCCGAAAGGAGGCACTTTTCCCCAAGAAGCCAAACTCAAGAACCCTCAATTCAGATGTCATTTTGTGGGGCGCGTTTGGGCCTCCGATGGCAGCCAGGTTTGGAGGAGGGGGCAGCTTTGGTCTGGGAGAAATCCTCGTCCTTATGGAATTTTTGTAGTCAAAAGCCCAGCACGGGCCGCAGGCTAGTTAGGCAAGTTGGCTTTGAAAGGAGGCACTTTTCCGCAAGAAGCCAAACTCAAGAGCCCACTTGGCAAATGTCATTTTGTAGGGCGCGTTTGGGCCTCCGATGGCAGCCAGGTTTGGAGGAGGGGGCAGCTTTGGTCTGGGAGAAATCCTCGTCCTTATGGAATTTTTGTAGCAAAAGCCCAGGACGGGCCGCAGGCAAGTTGGCTTTGAAAGGAGGCACTTCCACCCAAGAAGCCAAACTCAAGAGCCCACTTGGCAGGTGTCATTTTGTAGGGCACGTTTGGGCCTCCGATGGCAGCCAGGTTTGGAGGAGGGGGCAGCTTTGGTCTGGGAGAAATCCTCGTCCTTCTGGAATTTTTGGAGGCAAAAGCCCTGCATGGGCCGCAGGCAAGTTGACTCCGAAAGGAGGCAATTTTCCCCGAGAAGCCAAACTCAAGAACCCTCAATGCAGGTGTCATTTTGTGGGGCGCGTTTGGGCCTCCGATGGCAGCCAGGTTTGGAGGAGGGGGCAGCTTTGGTCTGGGAGAAATCCTCGTCCTTCTGGAATTTTTGGAGGCAAAAGCCCAGGACGGGCCGCAGGCAAGTTAGGCAATTTGGCTCCGAAAGGAGGCACTTTTCCCCAAGAAGCCAAACTCAAGAGCCCACTTGGCAGATGTCATTTTGTAGGGCGCGTTTGGGCCTCTGATGGCAGCCAGGTTTGGAGGAGGGGGCAGCTTTGGTCTGGGAGAAATCCTCGTCCTTATGGAATTTTTGTAGGCAAAAGCCCAGCACAGGCCGCAGGCTAGTTAGGCAAGTTGGCTCCGAAAGGAGGCACTTTTCCCCAAGAAGCCAAACTCAAGAGCCCACTTGGCAGGTGTCATTTTGTAGGGCGCGTTTGGGCCTCCGATGGCAGCCAGGTTTGGAGGAGGGAGCAGCTTTGGTCTGGGAGAAATCCTCGTCCTTATGGAATTTTTGGAGGCAAAAGCCCTGCATGGTCCGCCGGCAAGTTGACTCCGAAAGGAGGCACTTTTCCCCAAGAAGCAAAACTCAAGAGCCCGCTTGGCAGATGTCATTTTGTAGGGCGCGTTTGGGCCTCCGATGGCAGCCAGGTTTGGCGGAGGGGGCAGCTTTGGTCTGGGAGGAATCCTCGTCCTTATGGAATTTTTTTAGCAAATGCCCAGGACGGGCCGCAGGCAAGTTGGCTTTGAAAGGAGGTACTTCCACACAAGAAGCCAAACTCAAGAGCCCACTTGGCAGGTGTCATTTTGTAGGGCGCGTTTGGGCCTCCGATGGCAGCCAGGTTTGGAGGAGGGGGCAGCTTTGGTCTGGGAGAAATCCTCGTCCTTCTGGAATTTTTGTACTCAAAAGCCCAGGACGGGCCGCAGGCAAGTTAGGCAAGTTGGCTCCGAAAGGAGGCACTTTTCCCCAAGAAGCCAAACTCAAGAACCCACAATGCAGATGTCATTTTGTAGGGCTCGTTTGGGCCTCCGATGGCAGCCAGGTTTGGAGGAGGGGGCAGCTTTGTTCTGGGAGAAATCCTCGTCCTTATGGAATTTTTGTAGGCAAAAGCCCTGCATGGGCCGCCGGCAAGTTGACTCCGAAAGGAGGCAATTTTCCCCAAGAAGCCAAACTCAAGAGCCCACTTGGCAGGTGTCATTTTGTAGGGCGCGTTTGGGCCTCCGATGGCAGCCAGGTTTGGAGGAGGGGGCAGCTTTGGTCTGGGAGAAATCCTCGTCCTTATGGAATTTTTGTAGGCAAAACCCCTGCATGAGCCGCAGGCAAGTTGACTCCGAAAGGAGGCACTTTTCCCCAGAAAGCCAAACTCAAGAGCCCACTTGGCAGATGTCATTTTGTAGGGCGCGTTTGGGCCTCCGATGGCAGCCAGGTTTGGAGGAGGGGGCAGCTTTGGTCTGGGAGGAATCCTCGTCCTTATGGAATTTTTGTAGCAAAAGCCCGGGACGGGACGCAGGCAAGTTGGTTTTGAAAGGAGTCACTTTTCCCCAAGAAGCCAAACTCAAGAGCCCACTTGGCAGGTGTCATTTTCTAGGGCGCGTTTGGGCCTCCGATGTCAGCCAGGTTTGGAGGAGGGGGCAGCTTTGGTCTGGGAGAAATCCTCGTCCTTATGGAATTTTTGTAGGCAAAAACCCCACATGGGCCGCAGGCAAGTTAGGCAAGTTGACTCCGAAAGGAGGCACTTTTCCCCAAGAAGCCAAACTCAAGAACCCTCAATGCAGATGTCATTTTGTGGGGCGCGTTTGGGCCTCCGATGGCAGCCAGGTTTGGAGGAGGGGGCAGCTTTGGTCTGGGAGAAATCCTCGTCCTTATGGAATTTTTGTAGTCTAAAGCCCAGGACGGGCCGCAGGCTAGTTAGGCAAGTTGGCTTTGAAAGGAGGCACTTTTCCGCAAGAAGCCAAACTCAAGAGCCCACTTGGCAGATGTCATTTTGTAGGGCGCGTTTGGGCCTCCGATGGCAGCCAGGTTTGGAGGAGGGGGCAGCTTTGGTCTGGGAGAAATCCTCGTCCTTATGGAATTTTTGTACTCAAAAGCCCAGGACGGGCCGCAGGCAAGTTAGGCAAGTTGGCTCCGAAAGGAGGCACTTTTCCCCAAGAAGCCAAACTCAAGAACCCACAATGCAGATGTCATTTTGTAGGGCTCGTTTGGGCCTCCGATGGCAGCCAGGTTTGGAGGAGGGGGCAGCTTTGTTCTGGGAGAAATCCTCGTCCTTATGGAATTTTTGTCGGCAAAAGCCCTGCATGGGCCGCCGGCAAGTTGACTCCGAAAGGAGGCAATTTTCCCCAAGAAGCCAAACTCAAGAGCCCACTTGGCAGGTGTCATTTTGTAGGGCGCGTTTGGGCCTCCGATGGCAGCCAGGTTTGGAGGAGGGGGCAGCTTTGGTCTGGGAGAAATCCTCGTCCTTATGGAATTTTTGTAGGCAAAACCCCTGCATGAGCCGCAGGCAAGTTGACTCCGAAAGGAGGCACTTTTCCCCAGAAAGCCAAACTCAAGAGCCCACTTGGCAGATGTCATTTTGTAGGGCGCGTTTGGGCCTCCGATGGCAGCCAGGTTTGGAGGAGGGGGCAGCTTTGGTCTGGGAGGAATCCTCGTCCTTATGGAATTTTTGTAGCAAAAGCCCGGGACGGGACGCAGGCAAGTTGGTTTTGAAAGGAGTCACTTTTCCCCAAGAAGCCAAACTCAAGAGCCCACTTGGCAGGTGTCATTTTCTAGGGCGCGTTTGGGCCTCCGATGTCAGCCAGGTTTGGAGGAGGGGGCAGCTTTGGTCTGGGAGAAATCCTCGTCCTTCTGGAATTTTTGTAGGCAAAAACCCCACATGGGCCGCAGGCAAGTTAGGCAAGTTGACTCCGAAAGGAGGCACTTTTCCCCAAGAAGCCAAACTCAAGAACCCTCAATGCAGATGTCATTTTGTGGGGCGCGTTTGGGCCTCTGATGGCAGCCAGGTTTGGAGGAGGGGGCAGCTTTGGTCTGGGAGAAATCCTCGTCCTTATGGAATTTTTGTAGTCTAAAGCCCAGCACGGGCCGCAGGCTAGTTAGGCAAGTTGGCTTTGAAAGGAGGCACTTTTCCGCAAGAAGCCAAACTCAAGAGCCCACTTGGCAGATGTCATTTTGTAGGGCGCGTTTGGGCCTCCGATGGCAGCCAGGTTTGGAGGAGGGGGCAGCTTTGGTCTGGGAGAAATCCTCGTCCTTATGGAATTTTTGTAGGCAAAAGCCCAGGACGGGCCGCAGGCAAGTTGGCTTTGAAAGGAGTCACTTTTCCCCAAGAAGCCAAACTCAAGAGCCCACTTGGCAGGTGTCATTTTGTAGGGCACGTTTGGGCCTCCGATGCCAGCCAGGTTTGGAGGAGGGGGCAGCTTTGGTCTGGGAGAAATCCTCGTCCTTATGGAATTTTTGTAGGCAAAAGCCCTGCATGGGCCGCAGGCAAGTTGACTCCGAAAGGAGGCACTTTTCCCCAGGAAGCCAAACTCAAGAACCCTCAATGCAGGTGTCATTTTGTGGGGCGCGTTTGGGCCTCCGATGGCAGCCAGGTTTGGAGGAGGGGGCAGCTTTGGTCTGGGAGAAATCCTCGTCCTTCTGGAATTTTTGGAGGCAAAAGCCCAGGACGGGCCGCAGGCAAGTTAGGCAAGTTGGCTCCGAAAGGAGGCACTTTTCCCCAAGAAGCCAAACTCAAGAGCCCACTTGGCAGATGTCATTTTGTAGGGCGCATTTGGGCCTCTGATGGCAGCCAGGTTTGGAGGAGGGGGCAGCTTTGGTCTGGGAGAAATCCTCGTCCTTATGGAATTTTTGGAGGCAAAAGACCTGCATGGGCCGCCGGCAAGTTGGCTCCGAAAGGAGGCACTTTTCCCCAAGAAGCCAAACTCAAGAGCCCACTTGGCAGGTGTCATTTTGTAGGGCGCGTTTGGGCCTCCGATGGCAGCCAGGTTTGGAGGAGGGGGCAGCTTTGTTCTGGGAGAAATCCTCGTCCTTATGGAATTTTTGTAGGCAAAAGCCCTGCATGGGCCGCTGGCAAGTTGACTCCGAAAGGAGGCAATTTTCCCCAAGAAGCCAAACTCAAGAGCCCACTTGGCAGGTGTCATTTTGTAGGGCGCGTTTGGTCCTCCGATGGCAGCCAGGTTTGGAGGAGGGGGCAGCTTTGGTCTGGGAGAAATCCTCGTCCTTATGGAATTTTTGTAGGCAAAAGCCCTGCATGAGCCGCTGGCAAGTTGACTCCGAAAGGAGGCACTTTTCCCCAGAAAGCCAAACTCAAGAGCCCACTTGGCAGATGTCATTTTGTAGGGCGCGTTTGGGCCTCCGATGGCAGCCAGGTTTGGAGGAGGGGGCAGCTTTGGTCTGGGAGGAATCCTCGTCCTTATGGAATTTTTGTAGCAAAAGCCCAGGACGGGACGCAGGCAAGTTGGTTTTGAAAGGAGTCACTTTTCCCCAAGAAGCCAAACTCAAGAGCCCACTTGGCAGGTGTCATTTTCTAGGGCGCGTTTGGGCCTCAGATGTCAGCCAGGTTTGGAGGAGGGGGCAGCTTTGGTCTGGGAGAAATCCTCGTCCTTATGGAATTTTTGTAGGCAAAAACCCCGCATGGGCCGCAGGCAAGTTAGGCACGTTGACTCCGAAAGGAGGCACTTTTCCCCAAGAAGCCAAACTCAAGAACCCTCAATGCAGATGTCATTTTGTGGGGCGCGTTTGGGCCTCTGATGGCAGCCAGGTTTGGAGGAGGGGGCAGCTTTGGTCTGGGAGAAATCCTCGTCCTTATGGAATTTTTGTAGGCAAAAGCCCAGGACGGGCCGCAGGCTAGTTAGGCAAGTTGGCTTTGAAAGGAGGCACTTCCACCCAAGAAGCCAAACTCAAGAGCCCACTTGGCAGGTGTCATTTTGTAGGGCACGTTTGGGCCTCCGATGGCAGCCAGGTTTGGAGGAGGGGGCAGTTTTGGTCTGGGAGAAATCCTCGTCCTTCTGGAATTTTTGTCGGCAAAAGCCCTGCATGGGCCGCAGGCAAGTTGACTCTGAAAGGAGGCACTTTTCCCCAGGAAGCCAAACTCAAGAACCCACAATGCAGGTGTCATTTTGTGGGGCGCGTTTGGGCCTCCGATGGCAGCCAGGTTTGGAGGAGGGGGCAGCTTTGGTCTGGGAGAAATCCTCGTCCTTATGGAATTTTTGTAGGCAAAAGCCCAGGACGGGCCGCAGGCATGTTGGCTTTGAAAGGAGGTACTTCCACCCAAGAAGCCAAACTCAAGAGCCCACTTGGCAGGTGTCATTTTGTAGGGCACGTTTGGGCCTCCGATGGCAGCCAGGTTTGGAGGAGAGGGCAGCTTTGGTCTGGGAGAAATCCTCGTCCTTATGGAATTTTTGGAGGCAAAAGCCCTGCAAGTTGACTCCGAAAGGAGGCACTTTTCCCCAAGAAGCCAAACTCAAGAGCCCGCTTGGCAGATGTCATTTTGTAGGGCGCGTTTGGGCCTCCGATGGCAGCCAGGTTTGGCGGAGGGGGCAGCTTTGGTCTGGGAGAAATCCTCGTCCTTATGGAAGTTTTGTAGGCAAAAGCCCTGCATGGGCCGCCGGCAAGTTGACTCCGAAAGGAGGCAATTTTCCCCAAGAAGCCAAACTCAAGAGCCCACTTGGCAGGTGTCATTTTGTAGGGCGCGTTTGGGCCTCCGATGGCAGCCAGGTTTGGAGGAGGGGGCAGCTTTGGTCTGGGAGAAATCCTCGTCCTTATGGAATTTTTGGAGGCAAAACCCCTGCATGAGCCGCAGGCAAGTTGACTCCGAAAGGAGGCACTTTTCCCCAGAAAGCCAAACTCAAGAGCCCACTTGGCAGGTGTCATTTTGTAGGGCGCGTTTGGGCCTCCGATGTCAGCCAGGTTTGGAGGAGGGGGCAGCTTTGGTCTGGGAGAAATCCTCGTCCTTATGGAATTTTTGTAGGCAAAAACCCCACATGGGCCGCAGGCAAGTTAGGCAAGTTTACTCAGAAAGGAGGCACTTTTCCCCAAGAAGCCAAACTCAAGAACCCTCAATGCAGATGTCATTTTGTGGGGCGCGTTTGGGCCTCCGATGGCAGCCAGGTTTGGAGGAGGGGGCAGCTTTGGTCTGGGAGAAATCCTCGTCCTTATGGAATTTTTGTAGTCTAAAGCCCAGCACGGGCCGCAGGCTAGTTAGGCAAGTTGGCTTTGAAAGGAGGCACTTTTCCGCAAGAAGCCAAACTCAAGAGCCCACTTGGCAGATGTCATTTTGTAGGGCGCGTTTGGGCCTCCGATGGCAGCCAGGTTTGGAGGAGGGGGCAGCTTTGGTCTGGGAGAAATCCTCGTCCTTCTGGAATTTTTGTACTCAAAAGCCCAGGACGGGCCGCAGGCAAGTTAGGCAAGTTGGCTCCGAAAGGAGGCACTTTTCCCCAAGAAGCCAAACTCAAGAACCCACAATGCAGATGTCATTTTGTAGGGCTCGTTTGGGCCTCCGATGGCAGCCAGGTTTGGAGGAGGGGGCAGCTTTGTTCTGGGAGAAATCCTCGTCCTTATGGAATTTTTGTAGGCAAAAGCCCTGCATGGGCCGCCGGCAAGTTGACTCCGAAAGGAGGCAATTTTCCCCAAGAAGCCAAACTCAAGAGCCCACTTGGCAGGTGTCATTTTGTAGGGCGCGTTTGGGCCTCCGATGGCAGCCAGGTTTGGAGGAGGGGGCAGCTTTGGTCTGGGAGAAATCCTCGTCCTTATGGAATTTTTGTAGGCAAAACCCCTGCATGAGCCGCAGGCAAGTTGACTCCGAAAGGAGGCACTTTTCCCCAGAAAGCCAAACTCAAGAGCCCACTTGGCAGATGTCATTTTGTAGGGCGCGTTTGGGCCTCCGATGGCAGCCAGGTTTGGAGGAGGGGGCAGCTTTGGTCTGGGAGGAATCCTCGTCCTTATGGAATTTTTGTACTCAAAAGCCCAGGACGGGCCGCAGGCAAGTTGGTTTTGAAAGGAGTCACTTTTCCCCAAGAAGCCAAACTCAAGAGCCCACTTGGCAGGTGTCATTTTCTAGGGCGCGTTTGGGCCTCCGATGTCAGCCAGGTTTGGAGGAGGGGGCAGCTTTGGTCTGGGAGAAATCCTCGTCCTTATGGAATTTTTGTAGGCAAAAACCCCACATGGGCCGCAGGCAAGTTAGGCAAGTTGACTCCGAAAGGAGGCACTTTTCCCCAAGAAGCCAAACTCAAGAACCCTCAATGCAGATGTCATTTTGTGGGGCGCGTTTGGGCCTCCGATGGCAGCCAGGTTTGGAGGAGGGGGCAGCTTTGGTCTGGGAGAAATCCTCGTCCTTATGGAATTTTTGTAGTCTAAAGCCCAGCACGGGCCGCAGGCTAGTTAGGCAAGTTGGCTTTGAAAGGAGGCACTTTTCTGCAAGAAGCCAAACTCAAGAGCCCACTTGGCAGATGTCATTTTGTAGGGCGCGTTTGGGCCTCCGATGGCAGCCAGGTTTGGAGGAGGGGGCAGCTTTGGTCTGGGAGAAATCCTCGTCCTTATGGAATTTTTGGAGGCAAAAGCCCAGCACGGGCCGCAGGCAAGTTGGCTTTGAAAGGAGTCACTTTTCCCCAAGAAGCCAAACTCAAGAGCCCACTTGGCAGGTGTCATTTTGTAGGGCACGTTTGGGCCTCCGATGCCAGCCAGGTTTGGAGGAGGGGGCAGCTTTGGTCTGGGAGAAATCCTCGTCCTTATGGAATTTTTGTAGGCAAAAGCCCTGCATGGGCCGCAGGCAAGTTGACTCCGAAAGGAGGCACTTTTCCCCAGGAAGCCAAACTCAAGAACCCTCAATGCAGGTGTCATTTTGTGGGGCGCGTTTGGGCCTCCGATGGCAGCCAGGTTTGGAGGAGGGGGCAGCTTTGGTCTGGGAGAAATCCTCGTCCTTATGGAATTTTTGTAGGCAAAAACCCCACATGGGCCGCAGGCAAGTTAGGCAAGTTGACTCCGAAAGGAGGCACTTTTCCCCAAGAAGCCAAACTCAAGAACCCTCAATGCAGATGTCATTTTGTGGGGCGCGTTTGGGCCTCCGATGGCAGCCAGGTTTGGAGGAGGGGGCAGCTTTGGTCTGGGAGAAATCCTCGTCCTTATGGAATTTTTGTAGTCTAAAGCCCAGCACGGGCCGCAGGCTAGTTAGGCAAGTTGGCTTTGAAAGGAGGCACTTTTCTGCAAGAAGCCAAACTCAAGAGCCCACTTGGCAGATGTCATTTTGTAGGGCGCGTTTGGGCCTCCGATGGCAGCCAGGTTTGGAGGAGGGGGCAGCTTTGGTCTGGGAGAAATCCTCGTCCTTATGGAATTTTTGGAGGCAAAAGCCCAGCACGGGCCGCAGGCAAGTTGGCTTTGAAAGGAGTCACTTTTCCCCAAGAAGCCAAACTCAAGAGCCCACTTGGCAGGTGTCATTTTGTAGGGCACGTTTGGGCCTCCGATGCCAGCCAGGTTTGGAGGAGGGGGCAGCTTTGGTCTGGGAGAAATCCTCGTCCTTATGGAATTTTTGTAGGCAAAAGCCCTGCATGGGCCGCAGGCAAGTTGACTCCGAAAGGAGGCACTTTTCCCCAGGAAGCCAAACTCAAGAACCCTCAATGCAGGTGTCATTTTGTGGGGCGCGTTTGGGCCTCCGATGGCAGCCAGGTTTGGAGGAGGGGGCAGCTTTGGTCTGGGAGAAATCCTCGTCCTTCTGGAATTTTTGGAGGCAAAAGCCCAGGACGGGCCGCAGGCAAGTTAGGCAAGTTGGCTCCGAAAGGAGGCACTTTTCCCCAAGAAGCCAAACTCAAGAGCCCACTTGGCAGATGTCATTTTGTAGGGCGCATTTGGGCCTCTGATGGCAGCCAGGTTTGGAGGAGGGGGCAGCTTTGGTCTGGGAGAAATCCTCGTCCTTATGGAATTTTTTTAGGCAAAAGCCCAGCACGGGCCGCAGGCTAGTTAGGCAAGTTGGCTTTGAAAGGAGGCACTTTTCCCCAAGAAGCCAAACTCAAGAGCCCACTTGGCAGGTGTCATTTTCTAGGGCGCGTTTGGGCCTCCGATGGCAGCCAGGTTTGGAGGAGGGGGCAGCTTTGGTCTGGGAGAAATCCTCGTCCTTATGGAATTTTTGGAGGCAAAAGCCCTGCATGGGCCGCCGGCAAGTTGACTCCGAAAGGAGGCACTTTTCCCCAAGAAGCCAAACTCAAGAGCCCGCTTGGCAGATGTCATTTTGTAGGGCGCGTTTGGGCCTCCGATGGCAGCCAGGTTTGGAGGAGGGGGCAGCTTTGTTCTGGGAGAAATCCTCGTCCTTATGGAATTTTTGTAGGCAAAAGCCCTGCATGGGCCGCCGGCAAGTTGACTCCAAAAGGAGGCAATTTTCCCCAAGAAGCCAAACTCAAGAGCCCACTTGGCAGGTGTCATTTTGTAGGGCGCGTTTGGTCCTCCGATGGCAGCCAGGTTTGGAGGAGGGGGCAGCTTTGGTCTGGGAGAAATCCTCGTCCTTATGGAATTTTTGTAGGCAAAACCCCTGCATGAGCCGCTGGCAAGTTGACTCCGAAAGGAGGCACTTTTCCCCAGAAAGCCAAACTCAAGAGCCCACTTGGCAGATGTCATTTTGTAGGGCGCGTTTGGGCCTCCGATGGCAGCCAGGTTTGGAGGAGGGGGCAGCTTTGGTCTGGGAGGAATCCTCGTCCTTATGGAATTTTTGTAGCAAAAGCCCAGGACGTGACGCAGGCAAGTTGGTTTTGAAAGGAGTCACTTTTCCCCAAGAAGCCAAACTCAAGAGCCGACTTGGCAGGTGTCATTTTCTAGGGCGCGTTTGGGCCTCAGATGTCAGCCAGGTTTGGAGGAGGGGGCAGCTTTGGTCTGGGAGAAATCCTCGTCCTTATGGAATTTTTGTAGGCAAAAACCCCGCATGGGCCGCAGGCAAGTTAGGCACGTTGACTCCGAAAGGAGGCACTTTTCCCCAAGAAGCCAAACTCAAGAACCCTCAATGCAGATGTCATTTTGTGGGGCGCGTTTGGGCCTCTGATGGCAGCCAGGTTTGGAGGAGGGGGCAGCTTTGGTCTGGGAGAAATCCTCGTCCTTATGGAATTTTTGTAGGCAAAAGCCCAGGACGGGCCGCAGGCTAGTTAGGCAAGTTGGCTTTGAAAAGAGGCACTTCCACCCAAGAAGCCAAACTCAAGAGCCCAGTTGGCAGGTGTCATTTTGTAGGGCACGTTTGGGCCTCCGATGGCAGCCAGGTTTGGAGGAGGGGGCAGTTTTGGTCTGGGAGAAATCCTCGTCCTTCTGGAATTTTTGTCGGCAAAAGCCCTGCATGGGCCGCAGGCAAGTTGACTCCGAAAGGAGGCACTTTTCCCCAGGAAGCCAAACTCAAGAACCCTCAATGCAGGTGTCATTTTGTGGGGCGCGTTTGGGCCTCCGATGGCAGCCAGGTTTGGAGGAGGGGGCAGCTTTGGTCTGGGAGAAATCCTCGTCCTTATGGAATTTTTGGAGGCAAAAGCCCTGCAAGTTGACTCCGAAAGGAGGCACTTTTCCCCAAGAAGCCAAACTCAAGAGCCCGCTTGGCAGATGTCATTTTGTAGGGCGCGTTTGGGCCTCCGATGGCAGCCAGGTTTGGAGGAGGGGGCAGCTTTGGTCTGGGAGAAATCCTCGTCCTTATGGAATTTTTGTAGGCAAAAGCCCTGCATGGGCCGCCGGCAAGTTGACTCCGAAAGGAGGCAATTTTCCCCAAGAAGCCAAACTCAAGAGCCCACTTGGCAGGTGTCATTTTGTAGGGCGCGTTTGGGCCTCCGATGGCAGCCAGGTTTGGAGGAGGGGGCAGCTTTGGTCTGGGAGAAATCCTCGTCCTTATGGAATTTTTGGAGGCAAAACCCCTGCATGAGCCGCAGGCAAGTTGACTCCGAAAGGAGGCACTTTTCCCC
The DNA here is from genome assembly GCF_963662255.1 of Cinclus cinclus. Taxonomy (NCBI): domain Eukaryota; kingdom Metazoa; phylum Chordata; class Aves; order Passeriformes; family Cinclidae; genus Cinclus; species Cinclus cinclus. Next base: position 336,481 of record NW_026912251.1, on the reverse strand, counting down.
AGAAAGCCAAACTCAAGAGCCCACTTGGCAGATGTCATTTTGTAGGGCGCGTTTGGGCCTCCGATGGCAACCAGGTTTGGAGGAGGGGGCAGCTTTGGTCTGGGAGGAATCCTCGTCCTTATGGAATTTTTGTAGCAAAAGCCCGGGACGGGACGCAGGCAAGTTGGCTCCGAAAGGAGTCACTTTTCCCCAAGAAGCCAAACTCAAGAGCCCACTTGGCAGGTGTCATTTTCTAGGGCGCGTTTGGGCCTCCGATGTCAGCCAGGTTTGGAGGAGGGGGCAGCTTTGGTCTGGGAGAAATCCTCGTCCTTATGGAATTTTTGTAGGCAAAAGCCCAGCACGGGCCGCAGGCTAGTTAGGCAAGTTGGCTTTGAAAGGAGGCACATTTCCGCAAGAAGCCAAACTCAAGAGCCCACTTGGCAGATGTCATTTTGTAGGGCGGGTTTGGGCCTCCGATGGCAGCCAGGTTTGGAGGAGGGGGCAGCTTTGGTCTGGGAGAAATCCTCGTCCTTATGGAATTTTTGGAGGCAAAAGCCCTGCATGGGCCGCCGGCAAGTTGACTCCGAAAGGAGGCACTTTTCCCCAAGAAGCCAAACTCAAGAGCCCGCTTGGCAGATGTCATTTTGTAGGGCGCGTTTGGGCCTCCGATGGCAGCCAGGTTTGGAGGAGGGGGCAGCTTTGGTCTGGGAGGAATCCTCGTCCTTATGGAATTTTTGTAGCAAAAGCCCAGGTCGGGACGCAGGCAAGTTGGTTTTGAAAGGAGTCACTTTTCCCCAAGAAGCCAAATTCAAGAGCCCACTTGGCAGGTGTCATTTTCTAGGGCGCGTTTGGGCCTCCGATGTCAGCCAGGTTTGGAGGAGGGGGCAGCTTTGGTCTGGGAGAAATCCTCGTCCTTATGGAATTTTTGTAGGCAAAAACCCCGCATGGGCCGCAGGCAAGTTAGGCACGTTGACTCCGAAAGGAGGCACTTTTCCCCAAGAAGCCAAACTCAAGAACCCTCAATGCAGATGTCACTTTGTGGGGCGCGTTTGGGCCTCTGATGGCAGCCAGGTTTGGAGGAGGGGGCAGCTTTGGTCTGGGAGAAATCCTCGTCCATATGGAATTTTTGTAGTCTAAAGCCCAGCACGGGCCGCAGGCTAGTTAGGCAAGTTGGCTTTGAAAGGAGGCACTTTTCCGCAAGAAGCCAAACTCAAGAGCCCACTTGGCAGATGTCATTTTGTAGGGCGCGTTTGGGCCTCCGATGGCAGCCAGGTTTGGAGGAGGGGGCAGCTTTGGTCTGGGAGAAATCCTCGTCCTTATGGAATTTTTGTAGGCAAAAGCCCAGGACGGGCCGCAGGCAAGTTGGCTTTGAAAGGAGGCACTTCCACCCAAGAAGCCAAACTCAAGAGCCCACTTGGCAGGTGTCATTTTGTAGGGCACGTTTGGGCCTCCGATGGCAGCCAGGTTTGGAGGAGGGGGCAGTTTTGGTCTGGGAGAAATCCTCGTCCTTCTGGAATTTTTGTAGGCAAAAGCCCTGCATGGGCCGCAGGCAAGTTGACTCCGAAAGGAGGCACTTTTCCCCAGGAAGCCAAACTCAAGAACCCTCAATGCAGGTGTCATTTTGTGGGGCGCGTTTGGGCCTCCGATGGCAGCCAGGTTTGGAGGAGGGGGCAGCTTTGGTCTGGGAGAAATCCTCGTCCTTATGGAATTTTTGTAGGCAAAAGCCCGGGACGGGCCGCAGGCAAGTTGGCTATGAAAGGAGGTACTTCCAACCAAGAAGCCAAACTCAAGAGCCCACTTGGCAGATGTCATTTTGTAGGGCACGTTTCGGCCTCCGATGGCAGCCAGGTTTGGAGGAGGGGGCAGCTTTGGTCTGGGAGAAATCCTCGTCCTTATGGAATTTTTGGAGGCAAAAGCCCTGCAAGTTGACTCCGAAAGGAGGCACTTTTCCCCAAGAAGCCAAACTCAAGAGCCCGCTTGGCAGATGTCATTTTGTAGGGCGCGTTTGGGCCTCCGATGGCAGCCAGGTTTGGAGGAGGGGGCAGCTTTGGTCTGGGAGGAATCCTCGTCCTTATGGAATTTTTGTAGCAAAAGCCCAGGTCGGGACGCAGGCAAGTTGGTTTTGAAAGGAGTCACTTTTCCCCAAGAAGCCAAATTCAAGAGCCCACTTGGCAGGTGTCATTTTCTAGGGCGCGTTTGGGCCTCCGATGGCAGCCAGGTTTGGAGGAGGGGGCAGCTTTGGTCTGGGAGAAATCCTCGTCCTTATGGAATTTTTGTAGGCAAAAACCCCGCATGGGCCGCAGGCAAGTTAGGCACGTTGACTCCGAAAGGAGGCACTTTTCCCCAAGAAGCCAAACTCAAGAACCCTCAATGCAGATGTCATTTTGTGGGGCGCGTTTGGGCCTCTGATGGCAGCCAGGTTTGGAGGAGGGGGCAGCTTTGGTCTGGGAGAAATCCTCGTCCATATGGAATTTTTGTAGTCTAAAGCCCAGCACGGGCCGCAGGCTAGTTAGGCAAGTTGGCTTTGAAAGGAGGCACTTTTCCGCAAGAAGCCAAACTCAAGAGCCCACTTGGCAGATGTCATTTTGTAGGGCGCGTTTGGGCCTCCGATGGCAGCCAGGTTTGGAGGAGGGGGCAGCTTTGGTCTGGGAGAAATCCTCGTCCTTATGGAATTTTTGTAGGCAAAAGCCCAGGACGGGCCGCAGGCAAGTTGGCTTTGAAAGGAGGCACTTCCACCCAAGAAGCCAAACTCAAGAGCCCACTTGGCAGGTGTCATTTTGTAGGGCACGTTTGGGCCTCCGATGGCAGCCAGGTTTGGAGGAGGGGGCAGTTTTGGTCTGGGAGAAATCCTCGTCCTTCTGGAATTTTTGTAGGCAAAAGCCCTGCATGGGCCGCAGGCAAGTTGACTCCGAAAGGAGGCACTTTTCCCCAAGAAGCCAAACTCAAGAGCCCGCTTGGCAGATGTCATTTTGTGGGGCGCGTTTGGGCCTCCGATGGCAGCCAGGTTTGGAGGAGGGGGCAGCTTTGGTCTGGGAGAAATCCTCGTCCTTATGGAATTTTTGTAGGCAAAAGCCCGGGACGGGCCGCAGGCAAGTTGGCTATGAAAGGAGGTACTTCCACCCAAGAAGCCAAACTCAAGAGCCCACTTGGCAGATGTCATTTTGTAGGGCACGTTTCGGCCTCCGATGGCAGCCAGGTTTGGAGGAGGGGGCAGCTTTGGTCTGGGAGAAATCCTCGTCCTTATGGAATTTTTGGAGGCAAAAGCCCTGCAAGTTGACTCCGAAAGGAGGCACTTTTCCCCAATAAGCCAAACTCAAGAGCCCGCTTGGCAGATGTCATTTTGTAGGGCGCGTTTGGACCTCCGATGGCAGCCAGGTTTGGCGGAGGGGGCAGCTTTGGTCTGGGAGAAATCCTCGTCCTTATGGAATTTTTGTAGGCAAAAGCCCTGCATGGGCCGCCGGCAAGTTGACTCCGAAAGGAGGCAATTTTCCCCAAGAAGCCAAACTCAAGAGCCCACTTGGCAGGTGTCATTTTGTAGGGCGCGTTTGGGCCTCCGATGGCAGCCAGGTTTGGAGGAGGGGGCAGCTTTGGTCTGGGAGAAATCCTCGTCCTTATGGAATTTTTGGAGGCAAAACCCCTGCATGAGCCGCAGGCAAGTTGACTCCGAAAGGAGGCACTTTTCCCCAGAAAGCCAAACTCAAGAGCCCACTTGGCAGATGTCATTTTGTAGGGCGCGCTTGGGCCTCCGATGGCAGCCAGGTTTGGAGGAGGGGGCAGCTTTGGTCTGGGAGAAATCCTCGTCCTTATGGAATTTTTGTAGCAAAAGCCCGGGACGGGACGCAGGCAAGTTGGTTTTGAAAGGAGTCACTTTTCCCCAAGAAGCCAAACTCAAGAGCCCACTTGGCAGGTGTCATTTTCTAGGGCGCGTTTGGGCCTCCGATGTCAGCCAGGTTTGGAGGAGGGGGCAGCTTTGGTCTGGGAGAAATCCTCGTCCTTATGGAATTTTTGTAGTCTAAAGCCCAGCACGGGCCGCAGGCTAGTTAGGCAAGTTGGCTTTGAAAGGAGGCACATTTCCGCAAGAAGCCAAACTCAAGAGCCCACTTGGCAGATGTCATTTTGTAGGGCGGGTTTGGGCCTCCGATGGCAGCCAGGTTTGGAGGAGGGGGCAGCTTTGGTCTGGGAGAAATCCTCGTCCTTATGGAATTTTTGTAGGCAAAAGCCCTGCATGGGCCGCCGGCAAGTTGACTCCGAAAGGAGGCACTTTTCCCCAAGAAGCCAAACTCAAGAGCCCGCTTGGCAGATGTCATTTTGTAGGGCGCGTTTGGGCCTCCGATGGCAGCCAGGTTTGGAGGAGGGGGCAGCTTTGTTCTGGGAGGAATCCTCGTCCTTATGGAATTTTTGTAGCAAAAGCCCGGGACGGGACGCAGGCAAGTTGGTTTTGAAAGGAGTCACTTTTCCCCAAGAAGCCAAACTCAAGAGCCCACTTGGCAGGTGTCATTTTCTAGGGCGCGTTTGGGCCTCCGATGTCAGCCAGGTTTGGAGGAGGGGGCAGCTTTGGTCTGGGAGAAATCCTCGTCCTTATGGAATTTTTGTAGTCTAAAGCCCAGCACGGGCCGCAGGCTAGTTAGGCAAGTTGGCTTTGAAAGGAGGCACTTTTCCGCAAGAAGCCAAACTCAAGAGCCCACTTGGCAAATGTCATTTTGTAGGGCGCGTTTGGGCCTCCGATGGCAGCCAGGTTTGGAGGAGGGGGCAGCTTTGGTCTGGGAGAAATCCTCGTCCTTATGGAATTTTTGTAGGCAAAAGCCCAGGACGGGCCGCAGGCAAGTTGGCTTTGAAAGGAGGTACTTCCACCCAAGAAGCCAAACTCAAGAGTCCACTTGGCAGGTGTCATTTTGTAGGGCACGTTTGGGCCTCCGATGGCAGCCAGGTTTGGAGGAGGGGGCAGCTTTGGTCTGGGAGAAATCCTCGTCCTTATGGAATTTTTGTCGGCAAAAGCCCTGCATGGGCCGCAGGCTAGTTGACTCCGAAAGGAGGCACTTTTCCCCAGAAAGCCAAACTCAAGAGCCCACTTGGCAGATGTCATTTTGTAGGGCGCGTTTGGGCCTCCGATGGCAGCCAGGTTTGGAGGAGGGGGCAGCTTTGGTCTGGGAGGAATCCTCGTCCTTATGGAATTTTTGTAGCAAAAGCCCGGGACGGGACGCAGGCAAGTTGGTTTTGAAAGGAGTCACTTTTCCCCAAGAAGCCAAACTCAAGAGCCCACTTGGCAGGTGTCATTTTGTAGGGCGCGTTTGGGCCTCCGATGGCAGCCAGGTTTGGAGGAGGGGGCAGCTTTGGTCTGGGAGAAATCCTCGTCCTTATGGAATTTTTGTAGTCAAAAACCCCGCATGGGCCGCAGGCAAGTTAGGCAAGTTGGCTTTGAAAGGAGTCACTTTTCCCCAAGAAGCCAAACTCAAGAACCCACAATGCAGATGTCATTTTGTAGGGCGCGTTTGGGCCACCGATGGCAGCTAGGTTTGGAGGAGGGGGCAGCTTTGGTCTGGGAGAAATCCTCGTCCTTCTGGAATTTTTGTAGGCAAAAGCCCAGAATGGGCTGCAGGCTAGTTAGGCAAGTTGGCTTTGAAAGGAGGCACTTTTCCGCAAGAAGCGAAACTCAAGAGCCCACTTGGCAGGTGTCATTATGTAGGGCGCGTTTGGGCCTCCGATGGCAGCCAGGTTTGGAGGAGGGGGCAGCTTTGGTCTGGGACAAATCCTCGTCCTTCTGGAATTTTTGTACTCAAAAGCCCAGGACGGGCCGCAGGCAAGTTAGGCAAGTTGGCTCCGAAAGGAGGCACTTTTCCCCAAGAAGCCAAACTCAAGAACCCACAATGCAGATGTCATTTTGTAGGGCGCGTTTGGGCCTCCGATGGTAGCCAGGTTTGGAGGAGGGGGCAGCTTTCTTCTGGGAGAAATCCTCGTCCTTATGGAATTTTTGTAGGCAAAAGCCCAGGACGGGACACAGGCAAGTTGGCTTTGAAAGGAGGCACTTTCCCCCAAGAAGCCAAACTCAAGAGCCCACTTGGCAGATGTCATTTTGTAGGGCGCGTTTGGGCCTCCGATGGCAGCCAGGTTTGGAGGAGGGGGCAGCTTTCTTCTGGGAGAAATCCTCGTCCTTATGGAATTTTTGTAGGCAAAAGCCCTGCATGGGCCGCCGGCAAGTTGACTCCGAAAGGAGGCACTTTTCCCCAAGAAGCCAAACTCAAGAGCCCACTTGGCAGGTGTCATTTTGTAGGGCGCGTTTGGGCCTCCGATGGCAGCCAGGTTTGGAGGAGGGGGCAGCTTTGGTCTGGGAGAAATCCTCGTCCTTATGGAATTTTTGTAGGCAAAAGCCCAGAATGGGCCGCAGGCTAGTTAGGCAAGTTGGCTTTGAAAGGAGGCACTTTTCCCCAAGAAGCCAAACTCAAGAGCCCACTTGGCAGATGTCATTTTGTAGGGCGCGTTTGGGCCTCCGATGGCAGCCAGGTTTGGAGGAGGGGGCAGCTTTGGTCTGGGAGAAATCCTCGTCCTTATGGAATTTTTGTAGGCAAAAGCCCAGGACGGGCCGCAGGCAAGTTGACTTTGAAAGGAGGCACTTCCACCCAAGAAGCCAAACTCAAGAGCCCACTTGGCAGATGTCATTTTGTAGGGCACGTTTGGGCCTCCGATGGCAGCCAGGTTTGGAGGAGGGGGCAGCTTTGGTCTGGGAGAAATCCTCGTCCTTATGGAATTTTTGTAGGCAAAAGCCCTGCATGAGCCGCAGGCAAGTTGACTCCGAAAGGAGGCACTTTTCCCCAGAAAGCCAAACTCAACAGCCCACTTGGCAGATGTCATTTTGTAGGGCGCGTTTGGGCCTCCGATGGCAGCCAGGTTTGGAGGAGGGGGCAGCTTTGGTCTGGGAGAAATCCTCGTCCTTATGGAATTTTTGTAGGCAAAAACCCCGCATGGGCCGCAGGCAAGTTAGGCAAGTTGGCTTTGAAAGGAGGCACTTTTCCCCAAGAAGCCAAATTCAAGAACCCTCAATGCAGATGTCATTTTGTGGGGCGCGTTTGGGCCTCCGATGGCAGCCAGGTTTGGAGGAGGGGGCAGCTTTGGTCTGGGAGAAATCCTCGTCCCTATGGAATTTTTGTAGTCTAAAGCCCAGCACGGGCTGCAGGCAAGTTGGCTTCGAAAGGAGGCACTTTCCCCCAAGAAGCCAAACTCAGGAACCCACTTGGAAGAAGTCATTTTGTAGGGCGCGTTTGGGCCACCGATGGCAGCTAGGTTTGGAGGAGGGGGCAGCTTTGGTCTGGGAGAAATCCTCGTCCTTATGGAATTTTTGTAGGCAAAAGCCCAGAATGGGCCGCAGGCTAGTTAGGCAAGTTGGCTTTGAAAGGAGGCACTTTTCCGCAAGAAGCCAAACTCAAGAGCCCACTTGGCAGATGTCATTTTGTAGGGCGCGTTTGGGCCTCCGATGGCAGCCAGGTTTGGAGGAGGGGGCAGCTTTGGTCTGGGAGAAATCCTCGTCCTTCTGGAATTTTTGGAGGCAAAAGCCCAGGACGGGCCACAGGCAAGTTGGCTTTGAAAGGAGGCACTTCCACCCAAGAAGCCAAACTCAAGAGCCCACTTGGCAGATGTCATTTCGTAGGGCACGTTTGGGCCTCCGATGGCAGCCAGGTTTGGAGGAGGGGGCAGCTTTGGTCTGGGAGAAATCCTCGTCCTTATGGAATTTTTGGAGGCAAAAGCCCTGCATGGGCCGCCGGCGAGTTGACTCCGAAAAGAGGCACTTTTCCCCAAGAAGCCAAACTCAAGAGCCCACTTGGCAGATGTCATTTTGTAGGGCGCGTTTGGGCCTCCGATGGCAGCCAGGTTTGGAGGAGGGGGCAGCTTTGGTCTGGGAGAAATCCTCGTCCTTATGGAATTTTTGTAGGCAAAAGCCCAGGACGGGCCGCAGGCAAGTTAGGCAAGTTGGCTTTGAAAGGAGGCACTTTTCCCCAAGAAGCCAAACTCAAGAACCCACAATGCAGATGTCCTTTTGTAGGGCGCGTTTGGGCCTCTGATGGCAGCCAGGTTTGGAGGAGGGGGCAGCTTTGGTCTGGGAGAAATCCTCGTCCTTCTGGAATTTTTGTACTCAAAAGCCCAGGACGGGCCGCAGGCAAGTTAGGCATTTTGGCTCCGAAAGGAAGCACTTTTCCCCAAGAACCCAAACTCAAGAGCCCACTTGGCAGATGTCATTTTGTAGGGCGCGTTTGGGCCTCCGATGGCAGCCAGGTTTGGAGGAGGGGGCAGCTTTGGTCTGGGAGAAATCCTCGTCCTTATGGAATTTTTGGAGGCAAAAGCCCTGCAAGTTGACTCCGAAAGGAGGCACTTTTCCCCAAGAAGCCAAACTCAAGAGCCCGCTTGGCAGATGTCATTTTGTAGGGCGCGTTTGGGCCTCCGATGGCAGCCAGGTTTGGCGGAGGGGGCAGCTTTGGTCTGGGAGAAATCCTCGTCCTTATGGAATTTTTGTAGGCAAAAGCCCTGCATGGGCCGCCGGCAAGTTGACTCCGAAACGAGGCAATTTTCCCCAAGAAGCCAAACTCAAGAGCCCACTTGGCAGGTGTCATTTTGTAGGGCGCGTTTGGGCCTCCGATGGCAGCCAGGTTTGGAGGAGGGGGCAGCTTTGGTCTGGGAGAAATCCTCGTCCTTATGGAATTTTTGGAGGCAAAACCCCTGCATGAGCCGCAGGCAAGTTGACTCCGAAAGGAGGCACTTTTCCCCAGAAAGCCAAACTCAAGAGCCCACTTGGCAGATGTCATTTTGTAGGGCGCGTTTGGGCCTCCGATGGCAGCCAGGTTTGGAGGAGGGGGCAGCTTTGGTCTGGGAGAAATCCTCGTCCTTATGGAATTTTTGTAGCAAAAGCCCGGGACGGGACGCAGGCAAGTTGGTTTTGAAAGGAGTCACTTTTCCCCAAGAAGCCAAACTCAAGAGCCCACTTGGCAGGTGTCATTTTCTAGGGCGCGTTTGGGCCTCCGATGTCAGCCAGGTTTGGAGGAGGGGGCAGCTTTGGTCTGGGAGAAATCCTCGTCCTTATGGAATTTTTGTAGTCTAAAGCCCAGCACGGGCCGCAGGCTAGTTAGGCAAGTTGGCTTTGAAAGGAGGCACATTTCCGCAAGAAGCCAAACTCAAGAGCCCACTTGGCAGATGTCATTTTGTAGGGCGGGTTTGGGCCTCCGATGGCAGCCAGGTTTGGAGGAGGGGGCAGCTTTGGTCTGGGAGAAATCCTCGTCCTTATGGAATTTTTGGAGGCAAAAGCCCTGCATGGGCCGCCGGCAAGTTGACTCCGAAAGGAGGCACTTTTCCCCAAGAAGCCAAACTCAAGAGCCCGCTTGGCAGATGTCATTTTGTAGGGCGCGTTTGGGCCTCCGATGGCAGCCAGGTTTGGAGGAGGGGGCAGCTTTGTTCTGGGAGGAATCCTCGTCCTTATGGAATTTTTGTAGCAAAAGCCCGGGACGGGACGCAGGCAAGTTGGTTTTGAAAGGAGTCACTTTTCCCCAAGAAGCCAAACTCAAGAGCCCACTTGGCAGGTGTCATTTTCTAGGGCGCGTTTGGGCCTCCGATGTCAGCCAGGTTTGGAGGAGGGGGCAGCTTTGGTCTGGGAGAAATCCTCGTCCTTATGGAATTTTTGTAGTCTAAAGCCCAGCACGGGCCGCAGGCTAGTTAGGCAAGTTGGCTTTGAAAGGAGGCACTTTTCCGCAAGAAGCCAAACTCAAGAGCCCACTTGGCAAATGTCATTTTGTAGGGCGCGTTTGGGCCTCCGATGGCAGCCAGGTTTGGAGGAGGGGGCAGCTTTGGTCTGGGAGAAATCCTCGTCCTTATGGAATTTTTGTAGGCAAAAGCCCAGGACGGGCCGCAGGCAAGTTGGCTTTGAAAGGAGGTACTTCCACCCAAGAAGCCAAACTCAAGAGTCCACTTGGCAGTTGTCATTTTGTAGGGCACGTTTGGGCCTCCGATGGCAGCCAGGTTTGGAGGAGGGGGCAGCTTTGGTCTGGGAGAAATCCTCGTCCTTATGGAATTTTTGGAGGCACAAGCCCAGGACGGGCCGCAGGCAAGTTGGCTTTGAAAGGAGGCACTTTCCCCCAAGAAGCCAAACTCAAGAGCCCACTTGGCAGGTGTCATTTTGTAGGGCGCGTTTGGGCCTCCGATGGCAGCCAGGTTTGGAGGAGGGGGCAGCTTTGGTCTGGGAGAAATCCTCGTCCTTATGGAATTTTTGTAGGCAAAACCCCTGCATGAGCCGCAGGCAAGTTGACTCCGAAAGGAGGCACTTTTCCCCAAGAAGCCAAACTCAAGAACACACAATGCAGATGTCATTTTGTAGGGCGCGTTTGGGCCTCCGATGGCAGCCAGGTTTGGAGGAGGGGGCAGCTTTGGTCTGGGAGGAATCCTCGTCCTTATGGAATTTTTGTAGCAAAAGCCCGGGACGGGACGCAGGCAAGTTGGTTTTGAAAGGAGTCACTTTTCCCCAAGAAGCCAAACTCAAGAGCCCACTTGGCAGGTGTCATTTTGTAGGGCACGTTTGGGCCTCCGATGGCAGCCAGGTTTGGAGGAGGGGGCAGCTTTGGCCTGGGAGAAATCCTCGTCCTTCTGGAATTTTTGGAGGCAAAAGCCCAGGACGGGCCGCAGGCAAGTTAGGCAAGTTGGCTCCGAAAGGAGGCACTTTTCCCCAAGAAGCCAAACTCAAGAACCCTCAATGCAGGTGTCATTTTGTGGGGCGCGTTTGGGCCTCTGATGGCAGCCAGGTTTGGAGGAGGGGGCAGCTTTGGTCTGGGAGAAATCCTCGTCCTTATGGAATTTTTGTAGTCTAAAGCCCAGCACGGGCCGCAGGCTAGTTAGGCAAGTTGGCTTTGAACGGAGGCACTTTTCCGCAAGAAGCCAAACTCAAGAGCCCACTTGGCAGATGTCATTTTGTAGGGCGCGTTTGGGCCTCCGATGGCAGCCAGGTTTGGAGGAGGGGGCAGCTTTGGTCTGGGAGAAATCCTCGTCCTTATGGAATTTTTGTAGGCAAAAGCCCAGGACGGGCCGCAGGCAAGTTGGCTTTGAAAGGAGGCACTTCCACCCAAGAAGCCAAACTCAAGAACCCTCAATGCAGATGTCATTTTGTAGGGCGCGTTTGGGCCTCCGATGGCAGCCAGGTTTGGAGGAGGGGGCAGCTTTGGTCTGGGAGAAATCCTCGTCCTTATGGAATTTTTGTAGGCAAAAGCCCTGCATGGGCCGCAGGCAAGTTGACTCCGAAAGGAGGCACTTTTCCCCAGGAAGCCAAACTCAAGAACCCTCAATGCAGGTGTCATTTTGTGGGGCGCGTTTGGGCCTCCGATGGCAGCCAGGTTTGGAGGAGGGGGCAGCTTTGGTCTGGGAGAAATCCTCGTCCTTATGGAATTTTTGTAGGCAAAAGCCCGGGACGGGCCGCAGGCAAGTTGGCTATGAAAGGAGGTACTTCCACCCAAGAAGCCAAACTCAAGAGCCCACTTGGCAGATGTCATTTTGTAGGGCACGTTTCGGCCTCCGATGGCAGCCAGGTTTGGAGGAGGGGGCAGCTTTGGTCTGGGAGAAATCCTCGTCCTTATGGAATTTTTGTAGCAAAAGCCCAGGATGGGCCGCAGGCAAGTTAGGCAAGTTGGCTCCGAAAGGAGGCACTTTTCCCCAAGAAGCCAAACTCAAGAACCCCCAATGCAGATGTCATTTTGTGGGGCGCGTTTGGGCCTCCGATGGCAGCCAGGTTTGGAGGAGGGGGCAGCTTTGGTCTGGGAGGAATCCTCGTCCTTATGGAATTTTTGTAGCAAAAGCCCAGGTCGGGACGCAGGCAAGTTGGTTTTGAAAGGAGTCACTTTTCCCCAAGAAGCCAAATTCAAGAGCCCACTTGGCAGGTGTCATTTTCTAGGGCGCGTTTGGGCCTCCGATGTCAGCCAGGTTTGGAGGAGGGGGCAGCTTTGGTCTGGGAGAAATCCTCGTCCTTATGGAATTTTTGTAGGCAAAAACCCCGCATGGGCCGCAGGCAAGTTAGGCACGTTGACTCCGAAAGGAGGCACTTTTCCCCAAGAAGCCAAACTCAAGAACCCTCAATGCAGATGTCATTTTGTGGGGCGCGTTTGGGCCTCTGATGGCAGCCAGGTTTGGAGGAGGGGGCAGCTTTGGTCTGGGAGAAATCCTCGTCCATATGGAATTTTTGTAGTCTAAAGCCCAGCACGGGCCGCAGGCTAGTTAGGCAAGTTGGCTTTGAAAGGAGGCACTTTTCCGCAAGAAGCCAAACTCAAGAGCCCACTTGGCAGATGTCATTTTGTAGGGCGCGTTTGGGCCTCCGATGGCAGCCAGGTTTGGAGGAGGGGGCAGCTTTGGTCTGGGAGAAATCCTCGTCCTTATGGAATTTTTGTAGGCAAAAGCCCAGGACGGGCCGCAGGCAAGTTGGCTTTGAAAGGAGGCACTTCCACCCAAGAAGCCAAACTCAAGAGCCCACTTGGCAGGTGTCATTTTGTAGGGCACGTTTGGGCCTCCGATGGCAGCCAGGTTTGGAGGTGGGGGCAGTTTTGGTCTGGGAGAAATCCTCGTCCTTCTGGAATTTTTGTAGGCAAAAGCCCTGCATGGGCCGCAGGCAAGTTGACTCCGAAAGGAGGCACTTTTCCCCAGGAAGCCAAACTCAAGAACCCTCAATGCAGGTGTCATTTTGTGGGGCGCGTTTGGGCCTCCGATGGCAGCCAGGTTTGGAGGAGGGGGCAGCTTTGGTCTGGGAGAAATCCTCGTCCTTATGGAATTTTTGTAGGCAAAAGCCCGGGACGGGCCGCAGGCAAGTTGGCTATGAAAGGAGGTACTTCCACCCAAGAAGCCAAACTCAAGAGCCCACTTGGCAGATGTCATTTTGTGGGGCACGTTTCGGCCTCCGATGGCAGCCAGGTTTGGAGGAGGGGGCAGCTTTGGTCTGGGAGAAATCCTCGTCCTTATGGAATTTTTGGAGGCAAAAGCCCTGCAAATTGACTCCGAAAGGAGGCACTTTTCCCCAATAAGCCAAACTCAAGAGCCCGCTTGGCAGATGTCATTTTGTAGGGCGCGTTTGGGCCTCCGATGGCAGCCAGGTTTGGCGGAGGGGGCAGCTTTGGTCTGGGAGAAATCCTCGTCCTTATGGAATTTTTGTAGGCAAAAGCCCTGCATGGGCCGCCGGCAAGTTGACTCCGAAAGGAGGCAATTTTCCCCAAGAAGCCAAACTCAAGAGCCCACTTGGCAGGTGTCATTTTGTAGGGCGCGTTTGGGCCTCCGATGGCAGCCAGGTTTGGAGGAGGGGGCAGCTTTGGTCTGGGAGAAATCCTCGTCCTTATGGAATTTTTGGAGGCAAAACCCCTGCATGAGCCGCAGGCAAGTTGACTCCGAAAGGAGGCACTTTTCCCCAGAAAGCCAAACTCAAGAGCCCACTTGGCAGATGTCATTTTGTAGGGCGCGCTTGGGCCTCCGATGGCAGCCAGGTTTGGAGGAGGGGGCAGCTTTGGTCTGGGAGAAATCCTCGTCCTTATGGAATTTTTGTAGCAAAAGCCCGGGACGGGACGCAGGCAAGTTGGTTTTGAAAGGAGTCACTTTTCCCCAAGAAGCCAAACTCAAGAGCCCACTTGGCAGGTGTCATTTTCTAGGGCGCGTTTGGGCCTCCGATGTCAGCCAGGTTTGGAGGAGGGGGCAGCTTTGGTCTGGGAGAAATCCTCGTCCTTATGGAATTTTTGTAGTCTAAAGCCCAGCACGGGCCGCAGGCTAGTTAGGCAAGTTGGCTTTGAAAGGAGGCACATTTCCGCAAGAAGCCAAACTCAAGAGCCCACTTGGCAGATGTCATTTTGTAGGGCGGGTTTGGGCCTCCGATGGCAGCCAGGTTTGGAGGAGGGGGCAGCTTTGGTCTGGGAGAAATCCTCGTCCTTATGGAATTTTTGGAGGCAAAAGCCCTGCATGGGCCGCCGGCAAGTTGACTCCGAAAGGAGGCACTTTTCCCCAAGAAGCCAAACTCAAGAGCCCGCTTGGCAGATGTCATTTTGTAGGGCGCGTTTGGGCCTCCAATGGCAGCCAGGTTTGGAGGAGGGGGCAGCTTTGTTCTGGGAGGAATCCTCGTCCTTATGGAATTTTTGTAGCAAAAGCCCGGGACGGGACGCAGGCAAGTTGGTTTTGAAAGGAGTCACTTTTCCCCAAGAAGCCAAACTCAAGAGCCCACTTGGCAGGTGTCATTTTCTAGGGCGCGTTTGGGCCTCCGATGTCAGCCAGGTTTGGAGGAGGGGGCAGCTTTGGTCTGGGAGAAATCCTCGTCCTTATGGAATTTTTGTAGTCTAAAGCCCAGCACGGGCCGCAGGCTAGTTAGGCAAGTTGGCTTTGAAAGGAGGCACTTTTCCGCAAGAAGCCAAACTCAAGAGCCCACTTGGCAAATGTCATTTTGTAGGGCGCGTTTGGGCCTCCGATGGCAGCCAGGTTTGGAGGAGGGGGCAGCTTTGGTCTGGGAGAAATCCTCGTCCTTATGGAATTTTTGTAGGCAAAAGCCCAGGACGGGCCGCAGGCAAGTTGGCTTTGAAAGGAGGTACTTCCACCCAAGAAGCCAAACTCAAGAGTCCACTTGGCAGTTGTCATTTTGTAGGGCACGTTTGGGCCTCCGATGGCAGCCAGGTTTGGAGGAGGGGGCAGCTTTGGTCTGGGAGAAATCCTCGTCCTTATGGAATTTTTGTCGGCAAAAGCCCTGCATGGGCCGCAGGCTAGTTGACTCCGAAAGGAGGCACTTTTCCCCAGAAAGCCAAACTCAAGAGCCCACTTGGCAGATGTCATTTTGTAGGGCGCGTTTGGGCCTCCGATGGCAGCCAGGTTTGGAGGAGGGGGCAGCTTTGGTCTGGGAGGAATCCTCGTCCTTATGGAATTTTTGTAGCAAAAGCCCGGGACGGGACGCAGGCAAGTTGGTTTTGAAAGGAGTCACTTTTCCCCAAGAAGCCAAACTCAAGAGCCCACTTGGCAGGTGTCATTTTGTAGGGCGCGTTTGGGCCTCCGATGGCAGCCAGGTTTGGAGGAGGGGGCAGCTTTGGTCTGGGAGAAATCCTCGTCCTTATGGAATTTTTGTAGCAAAAGCCCAGGATGTGCCGCAGGCAAGTTAGGCAAGTTGGCTCCGAAAGGAGGCACTTTTCCCCAAGAAGCCAAACTCAAGAACCCTCAATGCAGATGTCATTTTGTGGGGCGCGTTTGGGCCTCCGATGGCAGCCAGGTTTGGAGGAGGGGGCAGCTTTGGTCTGGGAGAAATCCTCGTCCTTATGGAATTTTTGTAGTCTAAAGCCCAGCACGGGCTGCAGGCAAGTTGGCTTTGAAAGGAGGCACTTTCCCCCAAGAAGCCAAACTCAGGAGTCCACTTGGCAGATGTCATTTTGTAGGGCGCGTTTGGACCACCGATGGCAGCTAGGTTTGGAGGAGGGGGCAGCTTTGGTCTGGGAGAAATCCTCGTCCTTCTGGAATTTTTGTAGGCAAAAGCCCAGAATGGGCTGCAGGCTAGTTAGGCAAGTTGGCTCCGAAAGGAGGCACTTTTCCCCAAGAAGCGAAACTCAAGAGCCCACTTGGCAGATGTCATTTTGTAGGGCGCGTTTGGGCCTCCGATGGCAGCCAGGTTTGGAGGAGGGGGCAGCTTTGGTCTGGGAGAAATCCTCGTCCTTATGGAATTTTTGTAGGCAAAAGCCCAGGACGGGCCGCAGGCAAGTTGGCTTTGAAAGGAGGCACATCCACCCAAGAAGCCAAACTCAAGAGCCCACTTGGCAGATGTCATTTTGTAGGGCACGTTTGGGCCTCCGATGGCAGCCAGGTTTGGAGGAGGGGGCAGCTTTGGTCTGGGAGCAATCCTCGTCCTTATGGAATTTTTGTAGCAAAAGCCCGGGACGGGACACAGGCAAGTTGGTTTTGAAAGGAGTCACTTTTCCCCAAGAAGCCAAACTCAAGAGCCCACTTGGCAGGTGTCATTTTGTAGGGCACGTTTGGGCCTCCGATGGCAGCCAGGTTTGGAGGAGGGGGCAGCTTTGGTCTGGGAGAAATCCTCGTCCTTATGGAATTTTTGTAGGCAAAAGCCCAGGACGGGCCGCAGGCAAGTTAGGCAAGTTGGCTCCGAAAGGAGGCACTTTTCCCCAAGAAGACAAACTCAAGAACCCTCAATGCAGATGTCATTTTGTGGGGCGCGTTTGGGCCTCCGATGGCAGCCAGGTTTGGAGGAGGGGGCAGCTTTGGTCTGGGAGAAATCCTCGTCCTTATGGAATTTTTGTAGTCTAAAGCCCAGCACGGGCCGCAGGCTAGTTAGGCAAGTTGGCTTTGAAAGGAGGCACTTTTCCGCAAGAAGCCAAACTCAAGAGCCCACTTGGCAAATGTCATTTTGTAGGGCGCGTTTGGGCCTCCGATGGCAGCCAGGTTTGGCGGTGGGGGCAGCTTTGGTCTGGGAGGAATCCTCGTCCTTATGGAATTTTTGTAGCAAACGTCCGGGACGGGACGCAGGCAAGTTGGTTTTGAAAGGAGTCACTTTTCCCCAAGAAGCCAAACTCAAGAGCCCACTTGGCAGATGTCATTTTGTAGGGCGCGTTTGGGCCTCCGATGGCAGCCAGGTTTGGAGGAGGGAGCAGCTTTGGTCTGGGAGAAATCCTCGTCCTTCTGGAATTTTTGTAGGCAAAAGCCCAGGACGGGCCGCAGGCAAGTTAGGCAAGTTGGCTTTGAAAGGAGGCACTTTTCCCCAAGAAGCCAAACTCAAGAACCCTCAATGCAGATGTCATTTTGTAGGGCGCGTTTGGGCCTCCGATGGCAGCCAGGTTTGGAGGAGGGGGCAGCTTTGGTCTGGGAGAAATCCTCGTCCTTCTGGAATTTTTGTACTCAAAAGCCCAGGACGGGCCGCAGGCAAGTTAGGCAAGTTGGCTCCGAAAGGAGGCACTTTTCCCCAAGAAGCCAAACTCAAGAACCCACAATGCAGATGTCATTTTGTAGGGCGCGTTTGGGCCTCCGATTGTAGCCAGGTTTGGAGGAGGGGGCAGCTTTCTTCTGGGAGAAATCCTCGTCCTTATGGAATTTTTGTAGGCAAAAGCCCAGGACGGGACGCAGGCAAGTTGGCTTTGAAAGGAGGCACTTTCCCCCAAGAAGCCAAACTCAAGAGCCCACTTGGCAGATGTCATTTTGTAGGGCGCGTTTGGGCCTCCGATGGCAGCCAGGTTTGGAGGAGGGGGCAGCTTTCTTCTGGGAGAAATCCTCGTCCTTATGGAATTTTTGTAGGCAAAAGCCCAGCATGGGCCGCAGGCAAGTTGACTCCGAAAGGAGGCACTTTTCCCCAAGAAGCCAAACTCAAGAGCCCACTTGGCAGGTGTCATTTTGTAGGGCGCGTTTGGGCCTCCGATGGCAGCCAGGTTTGGAGGAGGGGGCAGCTTTGGTCTGGGAGGAATCCTCGTCCTTATGGAATTTTTGTAGCAAAAGCCCGGGACGGGACGCAGGCAAGTTGGTTTTGAAAGGAGTCACTTTTCCCCAAGAAGCCAAACTCAAGAGCCCACTTGGCAGGTGTCATTTTGTAGGGCGCGTTTGGGCCTCCGATGGCAGCCAGGTTTGGAGGAGGGGGCAGCTTTGGTCTGGGAGAAATCCTCGTCCTTATGGAATTTTTGTAGGCAAAAACCCCGCATGGGCCGCAGGCAAGTTAGGCAAGTTGGCTTTGAAAGGAGGCACTTTTCCCCAAGAAGCCAAACTCAAGAACCCTCAATGCAGATGTCATTTTGTGGGGCGCGTTTGGGCCTCCGATGGCAGCCAGGTTTGGAGGAGGGGGCAGCTTTGGTCTGGGAGAAATCCTCGTCCCTATGGAATTTTTGTAGTCTAAAGCCCAGCACGGGCTGCAGGCAAGTTGGCTTCGAAAGGAGGCACTTTCCCCCAAGAAGCCAAACTCAGGAACCCACTTGGAAGATGTCATTTTGTAGGGCGCGTTTGGGCCACCGATGGCAGCTAGGTTTGGAGGAGGGGGCAGCTTTGGTCTGGGAGAAATCCTCGTCCTTATGGAATTTTTGTAGGCAAAAGCCCAGAATGGGCCGCAGGCTAGTTAGGCAAGTTGGCTTTGAAAGGAGGCACTTTTCCGCAAGAAGCCAAACTCAAGAGCCCACTTGGCAGATGTCATTTTGTAGGGCGCGTTTGGGCCTCCGATGGCAGCCAGGTTTGGAGGAGGGGGCAGCTTTGGTCTGGGAGAAATCCTCGTCCTTCTGGAATTTTTGGAGGCAAAAGCCCAGGACGTGCCGCAGGCAAGTTGGCTTTGAAAGGAGGCACTTCCACCCAAGAAGCCAAACTCAAGAGCCCACTTGGCAGATGTCATTTCGTAGGGCACGTTTGGGCCTCCGATGGCAGCCAGGTTTGGAGGAGGGGGCAGCTTTGGTCTGGGAGAAATCCTCGTCCTTATGGAATTTTTGTAGGCAAAAGCCCTGCATGGGCCGCCGGCGAGTTGACTCCGAAAAGAGGCACTTTTCCCCAAGAAGCCAAACTCAAGAGCCCACTTGGCAGATGTCATTTTGTAGGGCGCGTTTGGGCCTCCGATGGCAGCCAGGTTTGGAGGAGGGGGCAGCTTTGGTCTGGGAGAAATCCTCGTCCTTCTGGAATTTTTGTACTCAAAAGCCCAGGACGGGCCGCAGGCAAGTTAGGCATTTTGGCTCCGAAAGGAAGCACTTTTCCCCAAGAACCCAAACTCAAGAGCCCACTTGGCAGATGTCATTTTGTAGGGCGCGTTTGGGCCTCCGATGGCAGCCAGGTTTGGAGGAGGGGGCAGCTTTGGTCTGGGAGAAATCCTCGTCCTTATGGAATTTTTGGAGGCAAAAGCCCTGCAAGTTGACTCCGAAAGGAGGCACTTTTCCCCAAGAAGCCAAACTCAAGAGCCCGCTTGGCAGATGTCATTTTGTAGGGCGCGTTTGGGCCTCCGATGGCAGCCAGGTTTGGAGGAGGGGGCAGCTTTGGTCTGGGAGAAATCCTCGTCCTTATGGAATTTTTGTAGGCAAAAGCCCTGCATGGGCCGCCGGCAAGTTGACTCCGAAAGGAGGCAATTTTCCCCAAGAAGCCAAACTCAAGAGCCCACTTGGCAGGTGTCATTTTGTAGGGCGCGTTTGGGCCTCCGATGGCAGCCAGGTTTGGAGGAGGGGGCAGCTTTGGTCTGGGAGAAATCCTCGTCCTTATGGAATTTTTGGAGGCAAAACCCCTGCATGAGCCGCAGGCAAGTTGACTCCGAAAGGAGGCACTTTTCCCCAGAAAGCCAAACTCAAGAGCCCACTTGGCAGATGTCATTTTGTAGGGCGCGTTTGGGCCTCCGATGGCAGCCAGGTTTGGAGGAGGGGGCAGCTTTGGTCTGGGAGAAATCCTCGTCCTTATGGAATTTTTGTAGCAAAAGCCCGGGACGGGACGCAGGCAAGTTGGTTTTGAAAGGAGTCACTTTTCCCCAAGAAGCCAAACTCAAGAGCCCACTTGGCAGGTGTCATTTTCTAGGGCGCGTTTGGGCCTCCGATGTCAGCCAGGTTTGGAGGAGGGGGCAGCTTTGGTCTGGGAGAAATCCTCGTCCTTATGGAATTTTTGTAGTCTAAAGCCCAGCACGGGCCGCAGGCTAGTTAGGCAAGTTGGCTTTGAAAGGAGGCACATTTCCGCAAGAAGCCAAACTCAAGAGCCCACTTGGCAGATGTCATTTTGTAGGGCGGGTTTGGGCCTCCGATGGCAGCCAGGTTTGGAGGAGGGGGCAGCTTTGGTCTGGGAGAAATCCTCGTCCTTATGGAATTTTTGGAGGCAAAAGCCCTGCATGGGCCGCCGGCAAGTTGACTCCGAAAGGAGGCACTTTTCCCCAAGAAGCCAAACTCAAGAGCCCGCTTGGCAGATGTCATTTTGTAGGGCGCGTTTGGGCCTCCGATGGCAGCCAGGTTTGGAGGAGGGGGCAGCTTTGTTCTGGGAGGAATCCTCGTCCTTATGGAATTTTTGTAGCAAAAGCCCGGGACGGGACGCAGGCAAGTTGGTTTTGAAAGGAGTCACTTTTCCCCAAGAAGCCAAACTCAAGAGCCCACTTGGCAGGTGTCATTTTCTAGGGCGCGTTTGGGCCTCCGATGTCAGCCAGGTTTGGAGGAGGGGGCAGCTTTGGTCTGGGAGAAATCCTCGTCCTTATGGAATTTTTGTAGTCTAAAGCCCAGCACGGGCCGCCAGCTAGTTAGGCAAGTTGGCTTTGAAAGGAGGCACTTTTCCGCAAGAAGCCAAACTCAAGAGCCCACTTGGCAAATGTTATTTTGTAGGGCGCGTTTGGGCCTCCGATGGCAGCCAGGTTTGGAGGAGGGGGCAGCTTTGGTCTGGGAGAAATCCTCGTCCTTATGGAATTTTTGTAGGCAAAAGCCCAGGACGGGCCGCAGGCAAGTTGGCTTTGAAAGGAGGTACTTCCACACAAGAAGCCAAACTCAAGAGCCCACTTGGCAGATGTCATTTTGTAGGGCACGTTTGGGCCTCCGATGGCAGCCAGGTTTGGAGGAGGGGGCAGCTTTGGTCTGGGAGAAATCCTCGTCCTTATGGAATTTTTGGAGGCACAAGCCCAGGACGGGCCGCAGGCAAGTTGGCTTTGAAAGGAGGCACTTTCCCCCAAGAAGCCAAACTCAAGAACCCACTTGGCAGGTGTCATTTTGTAGGGCGCGTTTGGGCCTCCGATGGCAGCCAGGTTTGGAGGAGGGGGCAGCTTTGGTCTGGGAGAAATCCTCGTCCTTATGGAATTTTTGTCGGCAAAAGCCCTGCATGGGCCGCAGGCAAGTTGTCTCCGAAAGGAGGCACTTTTCCCCAAGAAGCCAAACTCAAGAACACACAATGCAGATGTCATTTTGTAGGGCGCGTTTGGGCCTCCGATGGCAGCCAGGTTTGGAGGAGGGGGCAGCTTTGGTCTGGGAGGAATCCTCGTCCTTATGGAATTTTTGTAGCAAAAGCCCGGGACGGGACACAGGCAAGTTGGTTTTGAAAGGAGTCACTTTTCCCCAAGAAGCCAAACTCAAGAGCCCACTTGGCAGGTGTCATTTTGTAGGGCACGTTTGGGCCTCCGATGGCAGCCAGGTTTGGAGGAGGGGGCAGCTTTGGCCTGGGAGAAATCCTCGTCCTTCTGGAATTTTTGGAGGCAAAAGCCCAGGACGGGCCGCAGGCAAGTTAGGCAAGTTGGCTCCGAAAGGAGGCACTTTTCCCCAAGAAGCCAAACTCAAGAACCCTCAATGCAGATGTCATTTTGTGGGGCGCGTTTGGGCCTCTGATGGCAGCCAGGTTTGGAGGAGGGGGCAGCTTTGGTCTGGGAGAAATCCTCGTCCTTATGGAATTTTTGTAGTCTAAAGCCCAGCACGGGCCGCAGGCTAGTTAGGCAAGTTGGCTTTGAACGGAGGCACTTTTCCGCAAGAAGCCAAACTCAAGAGCCCACTTGGCAGATGTCATTTTGTAGGGCGCGTTTGGGCCTCCGATGGCAGCCAGGTTTGGAGGAGGGGGCAGCTTTGGTCTGGGAGAAATCCTCGTCCTTATGGAATTTTTGTAGGCAAAAGCCCAGGACGGGCCGCAGGCAAGTTGGCTTTGAAAGGAGGCACTTCCACCCAAGAAGCCAAACTCAAGAACCCTCAATGCAGATGTCATTTTGTAGGGCGCGTTTGGGCCTCCGATGGCAGCCAGGTTTGGAGGAGGGGGCAGCTTTGGTCTGGGAGAAATCCTCGTCCTTATGGAATTTTTGTAGGCAAAAGCCCTGCATGGGCCGCAGGCAAGTTGACTCCGAAAGGAGGCACTTTTCCCCAGGAAGCCAAACTCAAGAACTCTCAATGCAGGTGTCATTTTGTGGGGCGCGTTTGGGCCTCCGATGGCAGCCAGGTTTGGAGGAGGGGGCAGCTTTGGTCTGGGAGAAATCCTCATCCTTCTGGAATTTTTGGAGGCAAAAGCCCAGGACGGGCCGCAGGCAAGTTAGGCAAGTTGGCTCCGAAAGGAGGCACTTTTCCCCAAGAAGCCAAACTCAAGAGCACACTTGGCAGATGTCATTTTGTGGGGCGCGTTTGGGCCTCTGATGGCAGCCAGGTTTGGAGGAGGGGGCAGCTTTGGTCTGGGAGAAATCCTCGTCCTTATGGAATTTTTGTAGGCAAAAGACCAGGACGGGCCGCAGGCAAGTTGACTCCGAAAGGAGGCACTTTTCCCCAAGAAGCCAAACTCAAGAGCCCACTTGGGAGGTGTCATTTTGTAGGGCGCGTTTGGGCCTCCGATGGCAGCCAGGTTTGGAGGAGGGGGCAGCTTTGGTCTGGGAGAAATCCTCGTCCTTATGGAATTTTTGTTGGCAAAAGCCCACGACTGTCCGCAGGCAAGTTAGGCAAGTTGGCTATGAAAGGAGGCACTTTTCCCCAAGAAGCCAAACTCAAGAGCCCACTTGGCAAATGTCATTTTGTAGGGCGCGTTTGGGCCTCCGATGGCAGCCAGGTTTGGAGGAGGGGGCAGCTTTGGTCTGGGAGAAATCCTCGTCCTTATGGAATTTTTGTAGGCAAAAGCCCAGGACGGGCCGCAGGCAAGTTAGGCAAGTTGGCTTTGAAAGGAGGCACTTTTCCCCAAGAAGCCAAACTCAAGAACCCACAATGCAGATGTCCTTTTGTAGGGCGCGTTTGGGCCTATGATGGCAGCCAGGTTTGGAGGAGGGGGCAGCTTTGGTCTGGGAGAAATCCTCGTCCTTCTGGAATTTTTGTACTCAAAAGCCCAGGACGGGCCGCAGGCAAGTTGGCTTTGAAAGAAGGCACTTTCCCCCAAGAAGCCAAACTCAAGAGCCCACTTGGCAGGTGTCATTTTGTAGGGCGCGTTTGGGCCTCCGATGGCAGCCAGGTTTGGAGGAGGGGGCAGCTTTGGTCTGGGAGAAATCCTCGTCCTTATGGAATTTTTGTCGGCAAAAGCCGTGCATGGGCCGCAGGCAAGTTGACTCCGAAAGGAGGCACTTTTCCCCAAGAAGCCAAACTCAAGAGCCCACTTGGCAGATGTCATTTTGTAGGGCGCGTTTGGGCCTCCGATGGCAGCCAGGTTTGGAGGAGGGGGCAGCTTTGGTCTGGGAGGAATCCTCGTCCTTATGGAATTTTTGTAGCAAAAGCCCGGGACGGGACACAGGCAAGTTGGTTTTGAAAGGAGTCACTTTTCCCCAAGAAGCCAAACTCAAGAGCCCACTTTTCAGGTGTCATTTTGTAGGGCACGTTTGGGCCTCCGATGGCAGCCAGGTTTGGAGGAGGGGGCAGCTTTGGCCTGGGAGAAATCCTCGTCCTTCTGGAATTTTTGGAGGCAAAAGCCCAGGACGGGCCGCAGGCAAGTTAGGCAAGTTGGCTCCGAAAGGAGGCACTTTTCCCCAAGAAGCCAAACTCAAGAACCCTCAATGCAGATGTCATTTTGTGGGGCGCGTTTGGGCCTCTGATGGCAGCCAGGTTTGGAGGAGGGGGCAGCTTTGGTCTGGGAGAAATCCTCGTCCTTATGGAATTTTTGTAGTCTAAAGCCCAGCACGGGCCGCAGGCTAGTTAGGCAAGTTGGCTTTGAACGGAGGCACTTTTCCGCAAGAAGCCAAACTCAAGAGCCCACTTGGCAGATGTCATTTTGTAGGGCGCGTTTGGGCCTCCGATGGCAGCCAGGTTTGGAGGAGGGGGCAGCTTTGGTCTGGGAGAAATCCTCGTCCTTATGGAATTTTTGTAGGCAAAAGCCCAGCACGGGCCGCAGGCAAGTTGGCTTTGAAAGGAGGCACTTCCACCCAAGAAGCCAAACTCAAGAACCCTCAATGCAGATGTCATTTTGTAGGGCGCGTTTGGGCCTCCAATGGCAGCCAGGTTTGGAGGAGGGGGCAGCTTTGGTCTGGGAGAAATCCTCGTCCTTATGGAATTTTTGTAGGCAAAAGCCCTGCATGGGCCGCAGGCAAGTTGACTCCGAAAGGAGGCACTTTTCCCCAGGAAGCCAAACTCAAGAACTCTCAATGCAGTTGTCATTTTGTGGGGCGCGTTTGGGCCTCCGATGGCAGCCAGGTTTGGAGGAGGGGGCAGCTTTGGTCTGGGAGAAATCCTCGTCCTTATGGAATTTTTGGAGGCAAAAGCCCAGGACGGGCCGCAGGCAAGTTAGGCAAGTTGGCTCCGAAAGGAGGCACTTTTCCCCAAGAAGCCAAACTCAAGAGCACACTTGGCAGATGTCATTTTGTGGGGCGCGTTTGGGCCTCTGATGGCAGCCAGGTTTGGAGGAGGGGGCAGCTTTGGTCTGGGAGAAATCCTCGTCCTTATGGAATTTTTGTAGGCAAAAGACCAGGACGGGCCGCAGGCAAGTTGGCTCCGAAAGGAGGCACTTTTCCCCAAGAAGCCAAACTCAAGAGCCCACTTGGGAGGTGTCATTTTGTAGAGCACGTTTGGGCCTCCGATGGCAGCCAGGTTTGGAGGAGGGGGCAGCTTTGGTCTGGGAGAAATCCTCGTCCTTATGGAATTTTTGTAGGCAAAAGCCCAGGACGGGCCGCAGGCAAGTTAGGCAAGTTGGCTTTGAAAGGAGGCACTTTTCCCCAAGAAGCCAAACTCAAGAACCCACAATGCAGATGTCCTTTTGTAGGGCGCGTTTGGGCCTCTGATGGCAGCCAGGTTTGGAGGAGGGGGCAGCTTTGGTCTGGGAGAAATCCTCGTCCTTCTGGAATTTTTGTACTCAAAAGCCCAGGACGGGCCGCAGGCAAGTTAGGCATTTTGGCTCCGAAAGGAAGCACTTTTCCCCAAGAAGCCAAACTCAAGAGCCCACTTGGGAGGTTTCATTTTGTAGGGCGCGTTTGGGCCTCCGATGGCAGCCAGGTTTGGAGGAGGGGGCAGCTTTGGTCTGGGAGAAATCCTCGTCCTTATGGAATTTTTTTGGCAAAAGCCCACGACTGTCCGCAGGCAAGTTAGGCAAGTTGGCTATGAAAGGAGGCGCTTTTCCCCAAGAAGCGAAACTCAAGAACCCACTTGGCAGATGTCATTTTGTAGGGCGCGTTTGGGCCTCCGATGGCAGCCAGGTTTGGAGGAGGGGGCAGCTTTGGTCTGGGAGAAATCCTCGTCCTTCTGGAATTTTTGTAGGCAAAATCCCAGCACGGGCCGCAGGCTAGTTAGGCAAGTTGGCTCCGAAAGGAGGCACTTTTCCCCAAGAAGCCAAACTCAAGAGCCCACTTGGCAGGTGTCATTTTGTAGGGCGCGTTTGGGCCTCCGATGGCAGCCAGGTTTGGAGGAGGGGGCAGCTTTGGTCTGGGAGAAATCCTCGTCCTTCTGGAATTTTTGTACTCAAAAGCCCAGGACGGGCCGCAGGCAAGTTAGGCATTTTGGCTCCGAAAGGAAGCACTTTTCCCCAAGAAGCCAAACTCAAGAACCCACAATGCAGATGTCATTTTGTAGGGCGCGTTTGGGCCTCTGATGGCAGCCAGGTTTGGAGGAGGGGGCAGCTTTGTTCTGGGAGAAATCCTCGTCCTTATGGAATTTTTGTAGGCACAAGCCCAGGACGGGCCGCAGGCAAGTTGGCTTTGAAAGGAGGCACTTTCCCCCAAGAAGCCAAACTCAAGAGCCCACTTGGCAGGTGTCATTTTGTAGGGCGCGTTTGGGCCTCCGATGGCAGCCAGGTTTGGAGGAGGGGGCAGCTTTGGTCTGGGAGAAATCCTCGTCCTTATGGAATTTTTGTAGGCAAAAGCCCTGCATGGGCCGCAGGCAAGTTGACTCCGAAAGGAGGCACTTTTCCCCAGGAAGCCAAACTCAAGAGCCCACTTGGCAGATGTCATTTTGTAGGGCGCGTTTGGGCCTCCGATGGCAGCCAAGTTTGGAGGAGGGGGCAGCTTTGGTCTGGGAGGAATCCTCGTCCTTATGGAATTTTTGTAGCAAAAGCCCGGGACGGGACACAGGCAAGTTGGTTTTGAAAGGAGTCACTTTTCCCCAAGAAGCCAAACTCAAGAGCCCACTTGGCAGGTGTCATTTTCTAGGGCGCGTTTGGGCCTCCGATGGCAGCCAGGTTTGGAGGAGGGGGCAGCTTTGGCCTGGGAGAAATCCTCGTCCTTCTGGAATTTTTGGAGTCAAAAGCCCAGGACGGGCCCCAGGCAAGTTAGGCAAGTTGGCTCCGAAAGGAGGCACTTTTCCCCAAGAAGCCAAACTCAAGAACCCTCAATGCAGATGTCATTTTGTGGGGCGCGTTTGGGCCTCTGATGGCAGCCAGGTTTGGAGGAGGGGGCAGCTTTGGTCTGGGAGAAATCCTCGTCCTTATGGAATTTTTGTAGTCTAAAGCCCAGAACGGGCCGCAGGCTAGTTAGGCAAGTTGGCTTTGAACGGAGGCACTTTTCCGCAAGAAGCCAAACCCCAGAGCCCACTTGGCAGATGTCATTTTATAGGGCGCGTTTGGGCCTCCGATGGCAGCCAGGTTTGGAGGAGGGGGCAGCTTTGGTCTGGGAGAAATCCTTGTCCTTATGGAATTTTTGTAGGCAAAAGCCCAGGACGGGCCTCAGGCAAGTTGGCTTTGAAACGAGGCACTTCCACCCAAGAAGCCAAACTCAAGAGCCCACTTGGCAGGTGTCATTTTGTAGGGCACGTTTGGGCCTCCGATGGCAGCCAGGTTTGGAGGGGGGGGCAGCTTTGGTCTGGGAGAAATCCTCGTCCTTATGGAATTTTTGTAGGCAAAAGCCCTGCATGGGCCGCTGGCAAGTTGACTCCGAAAGGAGGCATTTTTCCCCAGGAAGCCAAACTCAAGAACCCTCAATGCAGGTGTCATTTTGTGGGGCGCGTTTGGGCCTCCGATGGCAGCCAGGTTTGGAGGAGGGGGCAGCTTTGGTCTGGGAGAAATCCTCGTCCTTATGGAATTTTTGTAGGCAAAAGCCCAGGACGGGCCGCAGGCAAGTTGGCTCCGAAAGGAGGCACTTTTCCCCAAGAAGCCAAACTCAAGAGCCCACTTGGCAGATGTCATTTTGTAGGGCGCGTTTGGGCCTCCGATGGCAGCCAGGTTTGGCGGAGGGGGCAGCTTTGGTCTGGGAGGAATCCTCGTCCTTATGGAATTTTTGTAGCAAAAGTCCGGGACGGGACGCCGGCAAGTTGGTTTTGAAAGGAGTCACTTCCACCCAAGAAGCCAAACTCAAGAACCCTCAATGCAGATGTCATTTTGTAGGGCGCGTTTGGGCCTCCAATGGCAGCCAGGTTTGGAGGAGGGGGCAGCTTTGGTCTGGGAGAAATCCTCGTCCTTATGGAATTTTTGTAGGCAAAAGCCCTGCATGGGCCGCAGGCAAGTTGACTCCGAAAGGAGGCACTTTTCCCCAGGAAGCCAAACTCAAGAACTCTCAATGCAGTTGTCATTTTGTGGGGCGCGTTTGGGCCTCCGATGGCAGCCAGGTTTGGAGGAGGGGGCAGCTTTGGTCTGGGAGAAATCCTCGTCCTTATGGAATTTTTGGAGGCAAAAGCCCAGGACGGGCCGCAGGCAAGTTAGGCAAGTTGGCTCCGAAAGGAGGCACTTTTCCCCAAGAAGCCAAACTCAAGAGCACACTTGGCAGATGTCATTTTGTGGGGCGCGTTTGGGCCTCTGATGGCAGCCAGGTTTGGAGGAGGGGGCAGCTTTGGTCTGGGAGAAATCCTCGTCCTTCTGGAATTTTTGTACTCAAAAGCCCAGGACGGGCCGCAGGCAAGTTAGGCATTTTGGCTCCGAAAGGAAGCACTTTTCCCCAAGAAGCCAAACTCAAGAACCCACAATGCAGATGTCATTTTGTAGGGCGCGTTTGGGCCTCTGATGGCAGCCAGGTTTGGAGGAGGGGGCAGCTTTGTTCTGGGAGAAATCCTCGTCCTTATGGAATTTTTGTAGGCACAAGCCCAGGACGGGCCGCAGGCAAGTTGGCTTTGAAAGGAGGCACTTTCCCCCAAGAAGCCAAACTCAAGAGCCCACTTGGCAGGTGTCATTTTGTAGGGCGCGTTTGGGCCTCCGATGGCAGCCAGGTTTGGAGGAGGGGGCAGCTTTGGTCTGGGAGAAATCCTCGTCCTTATGGAATTTTTGTAGGCAAAAGCCCTGCATGGGCCGCAGGCAAGTTGACTCCGAAAGGAGGCACTTTTCCCCAGGAAGCCAAACTCAAGAGCCCACTTGGCAGATGTCATTTTGTAGGGCGCGTTTGGGCCTCCGATGGCAGCCAAGTTTGGAGGAGGGGGCAGCTTTGGTCTGGGAGGAATCCTCGTCCTTATGGAATTTTTGTAGCAAAAGCCCGGGACGGGACACAGGCAAGTTGGTTTTGAAAGGAGTCACTTTTCCCCAAGAAGCCAAACTCAAGAGCCCACTTGGCAGGTGTCATTTTCTAGGGCGCGTTTGGGCCTCCGATGGCAGCCAGGTTTGGAGGAGGGGGCAGCTTTGGCCTGGGAGAAATCCTCGTCCTTCTGGAATTTTTGGAGTCAAAAGCCCAGGACGGGCCCCAGGCAAGTTAGGCAAGTTGGCTCCGAAAGGAGGCACTTTTCCCCAAGAAGCCAAACTCAAGAACCCTCAATGCAGATGTCATTTTGTGGGGCGCGTTTGGGCCTCTGATGGCAGCCAGGTTTGGAGGAGGGGGCAGCTTTGGTCTGGGAGAAATCCTCGTCCTTATGGAATTTTTGTAGTCTAAAGCCCAGAACGGGCCGCAGGCTAGTTAGGCAAGTTGGCTTTGAACGGAGGCACTTTTCCGCAAGAAGCCAAACCCCAGAGCCCACTTGGCAGATGTCATTTTATAGGGCGCGTTTGGGCCTCCGATGGCAGCCAGGTTTGGAGGAGGGGGCAGCTTTGGTCTGGGAGAAATCCTTGTCCTTATGGAATTTTTGTAGGCAAAAGCCCAGGACGGGCCTCAGGCAAGTTGGCTTTGAAACGAGGCACTTCCACCCAAGAAGCCAAACTCAAGAGCCCACTTGGCAGGTGTCATTTTGTAGGGCACGTTTGGGCCTCCGATGGCAGCCAGGTTTGGAGGGGGGGGCAGCTTTGGTCTGGGAGAAATCCTCGTCCTTATGGAATTTTTGTAGGCAAAAGCCCTGCATGGGCCGCTGGCAAGTTGACTCCGAAAGGAGGCATTTTTCCCCAGGAAGCCAAACTCAAGAACCCTCAATGCAGGTGTCATTTTGTGGGGCGCGTTTGGGCCTCCGATGGCAGCCAGGTTTGGAGGAGGGGGCAGCTTTGGTCTGGGAGAAATCCTCGTCCTTATGGAATTTTTGTAGGCAAAAGCCCAGGACGGGCCGCAGGCAAGTTGGCTCCGAAAGGAGGCACTTTTCCCCAAGAAGCCAAACTCAAGAGCCCACTTGGCAGATGTCATTTTGTAGGGCGCGTTTGGGCCTCCGATGGCAGCCAGGTTTGGCGGAGGGGGCAGCTTTGGTCTGGGAGGAATCCTCGTCCTTATGGAATTTTTGTAGCAAAAGTCCGGGACGGGACGCCGGCAAGTTGGTTTTGAAAGGAGTCACTTCCACCCAAGAAGCCAAACTCAAGAACCCTCAATGCAGATGTCATTTTGTAGGGCGCGTTTGGGCCTCCAATGGCAGCCAGGTTTGGAGGAGGGGGCAGCTTTGGTCTGGGAGAAATCCTCGTCCTTATGGAATTTTTGTAGGCAAAAGCCCTGCATGGGCCGCAGGCAAGTTGACTCCGAAAGGAGGCACTTTTCCCCAGGAAGCCAAACTCAAGAACTCTCAATGCAGTTGTCATTTTGTGGGGCGCGTTTGGGCCTCCGATGGCAGCCAGGTTTGGAGGAGGGGGCAGCTTTGGTCTGGGAGAAATCCTCGTCCTTATGGAATTTTTGGAGGCAAAAGCCCAGGACGGGCCGCAGGCAAGTTAGGCAAGTTGGCTCCGAAAGGAGGCACTTTTCCCCAAGAAGCCAAACTCAAGAGCACACTTGGCAGATGTCATTTTGTGGGGCGCGTTTGGGCCTCTGATGGCAGCCAGGTTTGGAGGAGGGGGCAGCTTTGGTCTGGGAGAAATCCTCGTCCTTATGGAATTTTTGTAGGCAAAAGACCAGGACGGGCCGCAGGCAAGTTGGCTCCGAAAGGAGGCACTTTTCCCCAAGAAGCCAAACTCAAGAGCCCACTTGGGAGGTGTCATTTTGTAGAGCACGTTTGGGCCTCCGATGGCAGCCAGGTTTGGAGGAGGGGGCAGCTTTGGTCTGGGAGAAATCCTCGTCCTTATGGAATTTTTGTAGGCAAAAGCCCAGGACGGGCCGCAGGCAAGTTAGGCAAGTTGGCTTTGAAAGGAGGCACTTTTCCCCAAGAAGCCAAACTCAAGAACCCACAATGCAGATGTCCTTTTGTAGGGCGCGTTTGGGCCTCTGATGGCAGCCAGGTTTGGAGGAGGGGGCAGCTTTGGTCTGGGAGAAATCCTCGTCCTTCTGGAATTTTTGTACTCAAAAGCCCAGGACGGGCCGCAGGCAAGTTAGGCATTTTGGCTCCGAAAGGAAGCACTTTTCCCCAAGAAGCCAAACTCAAGAGCCCACTTGGGAGGTTTCATTTTGTAGGGCGCGTTTGGGCCTCCGATGGCAGCCAGGTTTGGAGGAGGGGGCAGCTTTGGTCTGGGAGAAATCCTCGTCCTTATGGAATTTTTTTGGCAAAAGCCCACGACTGTCCGCAGGCAAGTTAGGCAAGTTGGCTATGAAAGGAGGCGCTTTTCCCCAAGAAGCGAAACTCAAGAACCCACTTGGCAGATGTCATTTTGTAGGGCGCGTTTGGGCCTCCGATGGCAGCCAGGTTTGGAGGAGGGGGCAGCTTTGGTCTGGGAGAAATCCTCGTCCTTCTGGAATTTTTGTAGGCAAAATCCCAGCACGGGCCGCAGGCTAGTTAGGCAAGTTGGCTCCGAAAGGAGGCACTTTTCCCCAAGAAGCCAAACTCAAGAGCCCACTTGGCAGGTGTCATTTTGTAGGGCGCGTTTGGGCCTCCGATGGCAGCCAGGTTTGGAGGAGGGGGCAGCTTTGGTCTGGGAGAAATCCTCGTCCTTCTGGAATTTTTGTACTCAAAAGCCCAGGACGGGCCGCAGGCAAGTTAGGCATTTTGGCTCCGAAAGGAAGCACTTTTCCCCAAGAAGCCAAACTCAAGAACCCACAATGCAGATGTCATTTTGTAGGGCGCGTTTGGGCCTCTGATGGCAGCCAGGTTTGGAGGAGGGGGCAGCTTTGTTCTGGGAGAAATCCTCGTCCTTATGGAATTTTTGTAGGCACAAGCCCAGGACGGGCCGCAGGCAAGTTGGCTTTGAAAGGAGGCACTTTCCCCCAAGAAGCCAAACTCAAGAGCCCACTTGGCAGGTGTCATTTTGTAGGGCGCGTTTGGGCCTCCGATGGCAGCCAGGTTTGGAGGAGGGGGCAGCTTTGGTCTGGGAGAAATCCTCGTCCTTATGGAATTTTTGTAGGCAAAAGCCCTGCATGGGCCGCAGGCAAGTTGACTCCGAAAGGAGGCACTTTTCCCCAGGAAGCCAAACTCAAGAGCCCACTTGGCAGATGTCATTTTGTAGGGCGCGTTTGGGCCTCCGATGGCAGCCAAGTTTGGAGGAGGGGGCAGCTTTGGTCTGGGAGGAATCCTCGTCCTTATGGAATTTTTGTAGCAAAAGCCCGGGACGGGACACAGGCAAGTTGGTTTTGAAAGGAGTCACTTTTCCCCAAGAAGCCAAACTCAAGAGCCCACTTGGCAGGTGTCATTTTCTAGGGCGCGTTTGGGCCTCCGATGGCAGCCAGGTTTGGAGGAGGGGGCAGCTTTGGCCTGGGAGAAATCCTCGTCCTTCTGGAATTTTTGGAGTCAAAAGCCCAGGACGGGCCCCAGGCAAGTTAGGCAAGTTGGCTCCGAAAGGAGGCACTTTTCCCCAAGAAGCCAAACTCAAGAACCCTCAATGCAGATGTCATTTTGTGGGGCGCGTTTGGGCCTCTGATGGCAGCCAGGTTTGGAGGAGGGGGCAGCTTTGGTCTGGGAGAAATCCTCGTCCTTATGGAATTTTTGTAGTCTAAAGCCCAGAACGGGCCGCAGGCTAGTTAGGCAAGTTGGCTTTGAACGGAGGCACTTTTCCGCAAGAAGCCAAACCCCAGAGCCCACTTGGCAGATGTCATTTTATAGGGCGCGTTTGGGCCTCCGATGGCAGCCAGGTTTGGAGGAGGGGGCAGCTTTGGTCTGGGAGAAATCCTTGTCCTTATGGAATTTTTGTAGGCAAAAGCCCAGGACGGGCCTCAGGCAAGTTGGCTTTGAAACGAGGCACTTCCACCCAAGAAGCCAAACTCAAGAGCCCACTTGGCAGGTGTCATTTTGTAGGGCACGTTTGGGCCTCCGATGGCAGCCAGGTTTGGAGGGGGGGGCAGCTTTGGTCTGGGAGAAATCCTCGTCCTTATGGAATTTTTGTAGGCAAAAGCCCTGCATGGGCCGCTGGCAAGTTGACTCCGAAAGGAGGCATTTTTCCCCAGGAAGCCAAACTCAAGAACCCTCAATGCAGGTGTCATTTTGTGGGGCGCGTTTGGGCCTCCGATGGCAGCCAGGTTTGGAGGAGGGGGCAGCTTTGGTCTGGGAGAAATCCTCGTCCTTATGGAATTTTTGTAGGCAAAAGCCCAGGACGGGCCGCAGGCAAGTTGGCTCCGAAAGGAGGCACTTTTCCCCAAGAAGCCAAACTCAAGAGCCCACTTGGCAGATGTCATTTTGTAGGGCGCGTTTGGGCCTCCGATGGCAGCCAGGTTTGGCGGAGGGGGCAGCTTTGGTCTGGGAGGAATCCTCGTCCTTATGGAATTTTTGTAGCAAAAGTCCGGGACGGGACGCCGGCAAGTTGGTTTTGAAAGGAGTCACTTTTCCCCAAGAAGCCAAACTCAAGAGCCCACTTGGCAGGTGTCATTTTGTAGGGCGCGTTTGGGCCTCCGATGGCAGCCAGGTTTGGAGGAGGGGGCAGCTTTGGTCTGGGAGAAATCCTCGCCCTTCTGGAATTTTTGTACTCAAAAGCCCAGGACGGGCCGCAGGCAAGTTAGGCATTTTGGCTCCGAAAGGAAGCACTTTTCCCCAAGAACCCAAACTCAAGAGCCCACTTGGCAGATGTCATTTTGTAGGGCGCGTTTGGGCCTCCGATGGCAGCCAGGTTTGGAGGAGGGGGCAGCTTTGTTCTGGGAGAAATCCTCGTCCTTCTGGAATTTTTGGAGGCAAAAGCCCTGCATGGGCCGCAGGCAAGTTGACTCCGAAAGGAGGCACTTTTCCCCAGGAAGCCAAACTCAAGAGCCCACTTGGCAGATGTCATTTTGTAGGGCGCGTTTGGGCCTCCGATGGCAGCCAGGTTTGGAGGAGGGGGCAGCTTTGGTCTGGGAGAAATCCTCGTCCATATGGAATTTTTGAAGCAAAAGCCCTGCATGGGCCGCATTCAAGTTAGGCATGTTGGCTTTGAAAGGAGGCACTTTTCCGCAAGAAGCCAAACTCAAGAGCCCACTTGGCAGATGTCGTTTTGTAGGGCGCGTTTGGGCCTCCGATGGCAGCCAGGTTTGGAGGAGGAGGCAGCTTTGGTCTGGGAGAAATATTCCCTCTAATACTCGTCGTAACACTAAGCCTAACCCTCTCCCTATGCCTAAACCGAATCCTAACTCTAATGCTAACATTATTCCAAAACCCTAACCCAAAAACCAACCTTATACCTGACCCTAACCATAGTCCCAAACCTAACCCCAATCTAACCCTAAACCTAACCCTAACACTAACCCTAAATATAACACTAATCCTAAACCGAATCCTAACACTAACCCTAACACTAAGCCTAAACCTAAACCTAAACCTAACCCTAAACCAAACCCTATACCTAACCCTTACCCAAAACCAAACCCACACCCTAACCCTAACCCTAACCCAAACCCTACCCCTAACCCTAACCCTAACCCTAAACCTAACCCTAACCCTAGCGCTAACACTAAACCTAACCCTAACCCTAAACCTAACCCTAACCCTAACCCCTAACCCTATCCCTAACCCCTAACCCTAACCCTAACTCTAACCCTAACTCTAAACCAAACGTAACTCTAACCCTAACCCTAATCCTAATCACCTTAATCCTAACCCTAACCCTAACCCTAGGCCTAACCCT